>NW_025754127.1:0-9592 GCF_021184085.1 Oncorhynchus gorbuscha | reverse complement strand
CCGGAAATTGTGGTCACCACAACGCCGAAAAATATTCCAAATTAGCTCCATAATATCGACAGAAACATAGCAAATGTTGTTTAGAATCCATCCTCAAGGTGTTTTCTAATATCTATTCGATAATATATCCATCGGGACAATTCCTTTTTCTCTAGGACCGATTGGAGTAATGGCTACCTCTGCACTTTATGCAAAAATCTCTCTCAGAGCCACCATGTGACCACTCCTTACGCAATGTGCCCCCATACGGCTATTCTTCAACAGAAATGCGTAAAACTACATCACAATGCTGTAGACACTCTTGGGGAATAAGCAGAACGCAAGCTCGTTGATGGTACATTCAGCCATATAGGGCGCCATTGGAACGCAGCGCTCAAAAATCTGGGGCACCTGCAACATCAGTTCTGTTATAATCAGCAGACAATATCTTTACAGTTTTGGAAACGTTAGTGTGTTTCTATCCACAGCTGTCAATTATATGCATATTCTAGCATCTTTTCCCTGACAAATATCCCATTTTAAAACGGGAACGTTTTTTTTCCAAAATGAAAAATACTGCCACCTAACACCAAGAGGTTTAACCTCTAGGGGTATGTGGACGCTAGCGTTCCACCTGACCAGCATCAGTGAGATTGCAGAGCGCCAAGAAAACAAAATATATTTACATAGGTTTAAAGACTAACTTCTTGTGAATTCAACCACGGTGTCAGATTTTAAAATGCTTTACGGCAAAAGCATACCTTGAGATTATTTGAGAACATAACCCAGCAGACAAATCATTACAAACAGTAACCAGTCAAATGCCGACCGCATTATTTACCATGATAATTCTCTTTGATCGTAATCACAGTCGTGTATATCCCCCCCAAGCAGACACCTCGATGGCCTTGAAAGAACTTCATTAGACTCTATGAAAACTCGAAACCACATATCCCAAGGCTGCATTTATTTTAACAATTAGCCTGATTTTAACAAGGCTAATCTGAAACAGGTCTCCATAAATTTTATCAGCATATCGAAAGCACGACCCAGGCTGGCAAAATCCTGGATCATTGTTGCTCTTACCTCCGCAACCCATACAAAGCCGCCCTCGCCCTCCTTTTGGCAAATCTGACCATGACTCCATTTTGCTCCAAGCCTATAGACAGATACTAAAACAGGAAACACCCATGCTCAGGTCTGTTCAAAGCTGTTCCGACCAATCTGATTCCACGCTTCAAGATTGCTTCAATCGTGGACTGGGATATGTTCCGGATAGCGTCGAACAACAACATTGATGTATACGCTGATTCGGTGAGCAAGTTTATTAGCAAGTGCATCGGTGATGTTGTACCCACGGCGACTACTAAAACCTCCCACAACCAGAAACCGTGGATTGATGGCAGTATTCGCGCAAAACTAAAAGCATGAACCACTGCTTTTAATCAGGCAAGGTGACCGGAAACATGACCGAATACAAACAGTGTAGCTATTCCCTCCTCAATGCAATTAAACAAGCTAAGCGTCAGTATAGAGACAAAGTAGAGACGCAATTCAATGGCTCAGACAGGAGAGGTATGTGGCAGGGTCTAAAGGCAATCACGGATTACAAAAGAAAACCAGCCCCATCGTGGACCACGATGTTTTGCTCCCAGACAAACTAAACAGCTTCTTTGCTCGCTTTGAGGACAATACAGGCCACCGACACGGCCCGCTACCAAAACCTGTGGGCTCTCCTTCACCGCAGCCAACGTGAGTAAAACATTTAAATGTGTTAAGAATGTTGTTCATCGACAACAGCTCAGCATTTAACACCAAGGTACCTCGATACCGTCATTCAGTTCGAGACCCTGGGTCTCATCCCTGCCCTGTGCAACTGGGTCTTGGACTTTTCAATGGGACGCCCCCCCGGGGGGGGGGGGGGGTTGGAAACACTGTGGAGTGAGGATTTCTCATCCCTCTCCTCTACTCCCTTTTCAGCCATGATGACGTGGTAATGCACGCCTCCAAATCAAACATCAAGTTTGCAGACGACACTACAGTAGTAGGCTTGATTACCAACAACAATGAGACGGTCTACAGGGAGGAGGTGAGGGCCCTGTGTGAGTGTGATGTCAGGAAAAAAAACTCACACTCAATGTCAACAAAACAAAGGAGATGATCGTGGACTTCAGGAAGCAGCAGAGTGAGCACCCCTATCCACATCAACGGACAGTAGTGGAGAGTTAAGTTCCTCGGCGAACACATCACGGACAAACTGAAATGGTTCACCCACACAGACAGCATGGTGAAGAAGGCGCAACAGCGCCTCTTCAACCCCAGGAGGCTGAAGAAATTTGGCTTGTCACCAAAAACACACAAACATTTACAAATGCACAATCGAAAGAATCCTGCCGAGCTGTATCACAGCCTGCTACGGCAACTGCTCCACCCACAACGCTAAGGCTCTCCAGAGGGTAGTGAGGTCTGCACAACACATCACCGGGGCACACTGCCGTCCCTCCAGGTCATCTACAGCACACGATGTCACAGTAAGGCCAAAAAAGATCATCAAGGACAACAACCACCTGAGCCACTGCCTGTTCACCCCGCTATCATCCAGAAGGCAAGGTCAGTACAGGTGCATCAAAGCTGGGACCGAGAGACTGAAAAACAGCTTCTATCTCAAGGCAATCAGACTGTTAAACAGCCATCACTAACATTGAGTGGCTGCTGCCAACATACTGATTCAAATCTCCAATGCAGTTCCTTATAAACTACTCACTGAGTCAGCGGATAAATTGATGTTATTCTCTGAGGCTGCCCAGAACATTTCCCAGTCTGCGTGATCAAAACAATCTTGAAGCGTAGATTATGATTAGTCAGACTAGCATCTAATAGTTATTTTCACAGGAACATCCTGTTTAATTTTCTGCCTATAGGACGGTAGGAGCAATATGTAGTCGTGGTCGGATTTGCCGATGGGAGGGTGGTGGAGGGCCTTGTATGCATCGCGGAAGTTGGAATACCAGTGATTCAGTGTATTGCCAACATGAGTGCTACAATCAATATGATTATAGAATTTATGTAGCCTTGTTCTCAAATTAAAATCCCCATCTACAATAAATGCAGCCTCAGGATATACGGTTTCCAGTTTGTATACAGTCCAGTGAAGTTCCTTGAGGGCTGTCGTGGTATCGACATGAGGGGGTATATACACGGCTGTGACAATGACCGACGAGAATTCTCTTGGGCGATAATATGGTCGGCATTTGATTGTAAGGAATTATGGGTCAGGTGAACAAAAGGACTTTAGCTCCTTGGTGTTGTTACGATTACACCAAGTATATCTAAGTATTAGGTATTACATATTTTCACCTAAATTGTTATGGCTGTATTGTTCTAAAAATTCAATAATGTTGTGGGTCCATCAGACCTGCGAACATTGGGTGAATAACAAAAACATGAACACCACACAAGTGTTAAGTCTCGTATCTCAATGCACTTCTCTCTTTTTGTTTATAAAGCCTTTTTGTGCAAACTTTCACCAAGCTTTCTTCATTGTTAAATTACAGATTCATGAGTCACCAGATTGATTTCTAAATATTTAAAGAGAAATTAAGTTATCGAATTGAATGTAGACGTAGAAACACTTTTGCCTAGGGAGCCGTGGCATATTACAAAGAGCAATACTGCACGTCTGCCTGGTCTGGCGTGCACATACAACATCAGCCATCTTTTTTCTGCATATTTGTAGAACTTTTGTGTTGTCCTTTTCTATATTTTGGAGGGGAACCATAATTGCTCACTGTGTAGGTCAAACCGTTCCCAACAAAGTCAAGACATCTGTAATCAGTGGAAGGGAGAGTGCCTGCTTCTGTAATCTATGTTTTAAGTACTTTGACCTTCTGTCACTCTGTGGGCGCTGTATGCCCAGCGTTAATGTTCATGATATCATATTTTCCAACACAATCTCACACTCAATGTGTGCAAATATGTACAAACATATTTCAGCAGATTTAATGTGTTTTTGTGTGGAGTTAATTTGCGTGAAAAGACACACATTTCTGTGTGACTTAATTCATAGGGAAAAAATACATCTTTGTGTGACTACTACATTCATAGTAAAAAAAAAAAAAAATTGGAGTCAAACTTGAACAATCTTTTAACGTTATTAGAGCAATGCATGATGGGCATTGGTGTTATACACTGCCTTTTTTGTTTTGCACATTTATTTATAAATTATATAAAAATAAACGCGTTAACAACCCAATATTTGTCATGCAGGTGAAAGAGGACCCAAAAGCGACTTAACAGAAAACAGAGTTTATTTAAGTCCAAACAGGAATAACAGAAATCCTCTTAGTCTGTAGAGGGAAATAACTGGAGAAGGCCACAGACTGCAGGTCGCTTCGGTAGGCGAGGCCGTAGTTGACAGAGACACCTGCTCACACGCAGCATCTGATGAAGGCAAAAACACGACAGGACAGGGCGATACACAATCACAGCAAAAACACGACAGGACAGGGCGAAACGCAATCACAGCATGGTGAATACTAAACAAGGAACCGACGGGACAGGAACGGAACACAAAGGAATAAATAGGGGACTCTAATCAGGGGAAAGGATCGGGAACAGGTGTGGGAAGACTAAATGATGATTAGGGAATAGGAACAGCTGGGAGCAGGAACGGAACGATAGAGAGAAGAGAGAGCGAGAGAGTGAGAGAGAGGGAGGGAGAGAGAGGATAGAAGGAGGAAAGAACCAAATAACCAGCAGAGGGAAACGAATAGAATGGGGAGCACAGGGACAAGACATGATAATAAATGACAAACATGACAGTACCCCCCCACTCACCGAGCCCTCCTGGCGCACTCGAGGAGGAATCCTGGCGGCAACGGAGGAAATCATCGATGAGTGAACGGTCCAGCACGTCCCGAGACGGAACCCAACTCCTCTCCTCAGGACCGTAACCCTCCCAATCCACTAAGTATTGGTGACCCCGTCCCGGAACGCATGTCCATGATCTTATGTACCTTGTAAATAGGTGCGTCTCGGGACAGGACGGGAGGGGGGGAGGGAAGACGAACGGGGGTGCGAAAGAAAGGGCTTAACACAGGAGACATGAAAGACAGGATGGACGCGACGAAGATGTCGCGGAAGAAGTAGTCGCACAGCCGACAGGATTGACGACCTGGGAGACGCGGAACGGACCAATGAACCGCGGAGTCAACTTACGAGAAGTTGTCGTAAGAGGAAGGTTCGAGTGGAAAGCCACTGGCCGCAACAATACCTTGGACTCTTAATCCTGCGTTTATTGGCGGCTCACCGTCTGTGCCCTGTAACGGCAAAGTGCAGACCTCACCCTCTCCAGGTGCGCTCACAACGTTGGACAAACGCTTGAGCGGAGGGAACGCCTGGACTCGGCAAGCTGGGATGAGAACAGAGGAGGCTGGTAACCCAGACTACTCTGAAACGGAGATAACCCGGTAGCAGACGAAGGAAGCGAATTGTGGCGTATTCTGCCCAGGGAGCTGTTTCCTGCCCAAGACGCAGGGTTTCTGAAAGAAAGGCTGCGTAGTATGCGACCACCGTCTGATTGGCCCTCTCTGCTTGACCGTTAGACTGGGGATGAAACCGGAAGAGAGACTGACGGACGCACAATCAAACGACAGAACTCCCTCCAAACTGTGACGTGGTGCGGGCCTCTGTCTGAAACGGCGTCTAACGGGAGGCCATGAATTCTGAATACATTCTCAATAATGATTTGTGCCGTCTCCTTAGCGGAAGGAAGTTTAGCGAGGGGAATGAAATGTGCCGCCTTAGAGAACCTATCGACAACCGTCAGAATCACAGTCTTCCCCGCAGACAAGGCAGACACGTAATGAAGTCTAAGGCAATGTGAGACCATGGTCGAGAAGGAATGGGGAGCGGTCTGAGACGACCGGCAGGAGGAGAGTTACCCGACTTAGTCTGCGCGCAGTCCGAACAAGCAGCCACGAAACGGCGCGTCACACTCCTGAGTCGGCCACCAAAAGCGCTGGCGAATAGACGCAAGAGTGCCTCGAACACCGGGATGACCAGCTAACTTGGCAGAGTGAGCCCACTGAAGAACAGCCAGACTAGTGGAAACAGGAACGAAAGGAGGTTACTAGGACAGCGTCGAGCGGACGCAGTGTGCGTGAGTGCTTGCTTAACCTGTCTTTCAATTCCCCAGACTGTTAACCCGACAACACGCCCATAAGGAAGAATCCCCTCGGGATCAGTAGAAGCCACAGAAGAACTAAACAGACGGGATAAGGCATCAGGCTTGGTGTTCTTGCTACCCGGACGGTAAGAAATCACAAACTCGAAACGAGCGAAACAACGCCAACGAGCTTGACGGGCATTAAGTCGCTGGCAGAACGGATGTACTCAAGGTTCTTATGGTCTGTCCAAACGACAAAAGGAACGGTCGCCTCCCAACCACTGTCGCCATTCGCCTAGGGGCTAAGCGGGATGGCGAGTAGTTCACGGTTACCCACATCATAGTTGCGCTCAGATGGCGACAGGCGATGAGAAAATAGCGCAAGGATGAACCTTATCGTCAGACTGGAAGCGCTGGGATAGAATGGCTCCCACGCCTACCTCTGAAGCGCCAACCTCGACAATGAATTGTCTAGTGACGTCAGGAGTAACGAGGATAGGAGCGGACGTAAACGTTCTTTTAGAAGATCAAAAGCTCCCTGGGCGGAACCGGTTCCACAAAACACGTCTTGACAGAAGTAAGAGCTGTGAGAGGGCAGCAACTTGACCGAAATTACGAATGAAACGCCCGATAGAAATTAGCGAAACCTAAAAAGCGCTGCAACCCGACACGTGACCTTGGAACGGGCCAATCACTGACAGCTTGACCTTAGCGGAATCCATCTGAATGCCTTCAGCGGAAATAACGGAAACCGAGAAAAGTAACGGAGGAGACATGAAAAGAGCACTTCAGCCTTTACGTAGAGACAATTCTCTAAAAGGCGCTGTAGAACACGTCGAACGTGCTGAACATGAATCTCGAGTGACGGAGAAAAATCAGGATATCGTCAAGATAGACAAAAACAAATGTTCAGCATGTCTCTCAGAACATCATTAACTAATGCCTGAAAAACAGCTGGCGCATTGGCAAGACCGAACGGCAGAACCCGGTACTCAAAATGCCCTAACGGGTGTTAAACGCCGTTTTCCACTCGTCCCCCCCTCTCTGATGCGCTGGGATAGTAAGCGTTACGAAGATCAACTTAGTAAAGCACCTGGCTCCTGCAGAATCTCGAAGGCTGATGACATAAGGGAGCGGATAGCGATTCTTAACGTTATGTCATTCAGCCTCGATAATCCACGCAGGGGCGCAGAGTACCAGTCCTTCTTCTTAACAAAAAAGAACCCCCGCCCGGCCGGAGAAGAAGAAGGCACTATGGTACCGGCCAAGAGACACAGACAAATAATCCCGGAGCCTTACGTTCGGGAGCCGACAGAGAGTAGTCTACCTCGAGGAGGAGTGGTCCCCGGAAGGAGATCACTACTACAATCATACGACCGGTGAGGAGGAAGGGGAGCTGGCTCGGACCGACTGAAGACTGCGGCGCAGATCATGATATTCCTCCGGCACTCCTGTCAAATCGCCAGGTTCCTCCTGAGAAGTAGGGACAGAAGAAACGGGAGGGATGGCAGACATTAAACACTTCACATGACAAGAAACGTTCCAGGATAGGATAGAATTACTAGACCAATTAATAGAAGGATTATGACATACTAGCCAGGGATGACCCAAAACAACAGGTGTAAACGGTGAACGAAAAATCAAAAAGAAATAGTCTCACTGTGGTTACCAGATACTGTGAGGGTTAAAGGTAGTGTCTCAAATCTGATACTGGGAAGATGACTACCATCTAAGGCGAACATGGGCGTAGGCTTATCTAACTCTCTGAAAGGAATGTCATGTTTCCGAACCCATGCTTCGTCCATGAAACAACCCTCAGCCCCAGAGTCTATCAAGGCACTACATGTAGCACCCGAACCGGTCCAGCGTAGATGGACCGACAAAGTAGTACAGGATTTTGATGGAGAGACTTGAGTAGTTGCGCTCACCTGTAGCCCTCCGCTTACAGATGAGCTCTGGCTTTACTGGACATGAATTAACAAAATGTCCAGCAACTCCGCAATAGAGGCACAGGCGGTTGGTGATCCTCCGTTCCCTCTCCTTAGTCGAGATGCGAATCCCTCCCAGCTGCATGGGCTCAGACTCTGAGCCAGAGGAGGGAGATGGTTGCGATGCGGAGCAGGAAAACACCGTTGATGCGAGCTCTCTTCCACGAGCCCGGTGACGAAGATCTACCCGTCGTTCTATGCGGATGGCGAGAGCAATCAAAGAGTCCACATCTGAAGGAACCTCCCGGGAGAGAATCTCATCCTTAACCACTGCGTGGAGTCCCTCCAGAAAACGAGCGAGCAGCGCCGGCTCGTTCCACTCACTAGAGGCAGCAAGAGTGCGAAACTCAATAGAATAATCCGTTATGGACCGTTCACCTTGGCATAAGGAAGCCAGGGCCCTAGAAGCCTCCCTACCAAAAACTGAACGGTCAAAACCCGAATCATCTCCTCTTTAAAGTTCTGGAACTTGTTAGAGCAATCAGCCCTTGCCTCCCAGATAGCTGTGCCCCATTCTCGAGCCCGGCCAGTAAGGAGTGAAATGACGTAAGCAACCCGAGCTCTCTCTCTAGAGTATGTGTTGGGTTGGAGAGAGAACACAATCTCACACTGCGTGAGAAAGGAGCGGCACTCAGTGGGCTGCCCGGAGTAGCAAGGTGGGTTATTAACCCTAGGTTCTGGAGGCTCGGCAGGCCAGGAAGTAACAGGTGGCACGAGACGTAGACTCTGGAACTGTCCAGAGAGGTCGGAAACCTGAGCGGCCAGGTTCTCCACGGCATGGCGAGCAGCAGACAATTCCTGCTCGTGTCTGCCGAGCATGGCTCCTTGGATCTCGACGGCAGTGTAACGAGCGTCTGAAGTCGCTGGGTCCATTCCTTGGTCGGTTCCTTCTGTCATGCAGGTGAAAGAGGACCCAAAAGCGACTTAACAGAAACAGAGTTTATTTAAGTCCAAACAGGGAATAACAGAAATCCTCTAGTCTGTAGAGGGAAATAACTGGAGAAGCGGCCACAGACTGCAGGTCGACCGGGTAGGCGCAGGCCGTAGTTGACAGAGACACCTGCTCACACGCAGCATCTGATGAAGGCAAAAAACACGACAGGACAGGGCGATACACAATCACAGCAAAAACACGACAGGACAGGGCGAAACGCAATCACAGCATGGTGAATACTAAACAAGGAACCGACGGGACAGGAACGGAACACAAAGGAATAAATAGGGACTCTAATCAGGGGAAAGGATCGGGAACAGGTGTGGGAAGACTAAATGATGATTAGGGGAATAGGAACAGCTGGGAGCAGGAGCGGAACGATAGAGAGAAGAGAGAGCGAGAGAGTGAGAGAGGGAGGGAGAGAGAGAGGGATAGAAGGAGGGAAAGAACCAAATAACCAGCAGAGGGAAACGAATAGAATGGGGAGCACAGGGACAAGACATGATAATAAATGACAAACATGAC
>NW_025754126.1:0-9596 GCF_021184085.1 Oncorhynchus gorbuscha | reverse complement strand
GGCGGCTCTAGCAGGACAGAAATATGACAAACTGACTTAAAGTTGACAGGGGGCAGCTCTAGCAGGGCAGAAATATGACAAACTGACTTAAAGTTGACAGGGGGCGGCTCTAGCAGGACAGAAATATGACAAACTGACTTAAAGTTGACAGGGGGCAGCTCTAGCAGGGCAGAAATATGACAAACTGACTTAAAGTTGACAGGGGCAGCTCTAGCAGGGCAGAAATATGACAAACTGACTTAAAGTTGACAGGGGGCGGCTCTAGCAGGGCAGAAATATGACAAACTGACTTAAAGTTGACAGGGGGCGGCTCTAGCAGGACAGAAATATGACAAACTGACTTAAAGTTGACAGGGGGCGGCTCTAGCAGGGCAGAAATATGACAAACTGACTTAAAGTTGACAGGGGGCAGCTCTAGCAGGGCAGAAATATGACAAACTGACTTAAAGTTGACAGGGGGCAGCTCTAGCAGGGCAGAATATGACAAACTGACTTAAAGTTGACAGGGGGCGACTCTAGCAGGGCAGAAATATGACAAACTGACTTAAAGTTGACAGGGGGCGGCTCTAGCAGGGCAGAAATATGACAAACTGACTTAAAGTTGACAGGGGGCAGCTCTAGCAGGGCAGAAATATGACAAACTGACTTGTTGGAAAGGAGGCATCCTATGACGGTGTCACGTTGAAAGTCACTGAGCTCTTCAGTAAGGCCATTCTACTGCCAGAGTTTGTCTATGGAGATTCTCTATGCTCAATTTTGCCACACCTGGTAGCAACAGGTGTGGATGAAATAGCCGAATCAATCATTTGATGGGGTGTCCACATACTTTTGTTATATAGTGTAGTCAATAGAATGAATAGAATAGTCATATAGAATTAGAATAGGAAAGTCATATAGAAATAGAATGAATAGAAGTCATATAGAATGAATAGAATAGTCATATAGAATGAATATGAAAGTCATATAGAAATAGAATGAATAGAAGTCATATAGAATGAATAGAATAGTCATATAGAATGAATAGAAGTCATATAGAAATAGAATGAATAGAAGTCATATAGAATGCATATAATAGTCATATAGAACAAAAAAGAAAAGTCAACAGAATAGTTACATAGAAATAGAATGAATAAAAATAGTCATGGAAAAATAAGGAATAGAATATCATATATATATATATAATATCATAGAATAATATAGCAATAGAATGAATAGAACAGGTCATAGAATGACTAGAACAGTGTATTTCTATGTTGGTACCTCTAGTCGTAGCAGTCTGATCCTCTCCAGTGACAGCTTGACCAGAATGAAACAGTCGTCTGGCAGAAACACCTCTTCAATGTACTCTGAAATCTGTCAGGGAAAGAGTCTGATACGTAAATTCAATTGTTTTACAAGTCAAAAGGGCAAACATTGACTGTCTGTTGCCATGGTAGAACGGTGTTATTTTAAAGGGCAAACATTGATTGTCTGTTGCCATGGCAAGCGGTGTTATTTTAAAGGGCAAACATTGATTGTCTGTTGCCATGGCAAACGGTGTTATTTTAAAGGGCAAACATTGATTGTCTGTTGCCATGGCAAACGGTGTTATTTTAAAGGGCAAACATTGATTGTCTGTTGCCATGGCAGAAACGGTGTTATTTAAAGGGCAAACATTGATTGTCTGTTGCCATGGCAGAAACGGTGTTATTTTAAAGGGCAAACATTGATTGTCTGTTGCCATGGCAGAGCGGTGTTATTTTAAAGGGCAAACATTGATTGTATGTTGCCATGGCAGAGCGGTGTTATTTTAAAGGGCAAACATTGATTGTCTGTTGCCATGGCAGAACGGTGTTATTTTATTTTCAAGTACACAGTAAGTATACAGTAAACAGTGTGTTTGCAGCAGCCAGTATTTCACATTGAGTGTTATCTGTTGTGCATTTGAAATGACAGGGTTGTTTTTGGTCAAATCTCTGCTAGATTATTATATAGTCCAAATGCCATCCTAATAGTTACATTAAACTTTGAAAAGGCAAAAGGGAAATAAGATTATTATTTGTAACTATAAAAAGCAATCATAGTTTCAAGACTAATCCTTGAATGGTGAATAATGAACAGACATCCTGTGAGGTGAGAGATAGTTGAGCTAGCGGAGCTCAGGCTAAAGGCTAGCTAGCGGAGCTCAGGCTAAAGGCTAGCTAGCGGAGCTCAGGCTAAAGGCCAGCTAGCGGAGCTCAGGCCAAAGGCCAGCTAGCGGAGCTCAGGCTAAAGGCCAGCTAGCGGAGCTCAGGCTAAAGGCTAGCTAGCGGAGCTCAGGCTAAAGGCTAGCTAGCGGAGCTCAGGCTAAAGGCTAGCTAGCGGAGCTCAGGCTAAAGGCCAGCTAGCGGAGCTCAGGCTAAAGGCCAGCCAGCTAGCGGAGCTCAGGCTAAAGGCCAGCTAGCGGAGCTCAGGCTAAAGGCCAGCTAGCGGAGCTCAGGCTAAAGGCCAGCTAGCGGAGCTCAGGCTAAAGGCCAGCTAGCGGAGCTCAGGCTAAAGGCCAGCTAGCGGAGCTCAGGCTAAAGGCTAGCTAGCGGAGCTCAGGCTAAAGGCCAGCCAGCTAGCGGAGATCAGGCTAAAGGCCAGCTAGCGGAGCTCAGGCTAAAGGCCAGCTAGCGGAGCTCAGTCTAAAGGCCAGCTAGCGGAGCTCAGGCTAAAGGCCAGCTAGCGGAGCTCAGGCTAAAGGCCAGCTAGCGGAGCTCAGGCTAAAGGCCAGCTAGCGGAGCTCAGGCTAAAGGCCAGCTAGCGGAGCTCAGGCTAAAGGCCAGCTAGCGGAGCTCAGGCTAAAGGCCAGCTAGCGGAGCTCAGGCTAAAGGCTAGCTAGCGGAGCTCAGGCTAAAGGCCAGCCAGCTAGCGGAGATCAGGCTAAAGGCCAGCTAGCGGAGCTCAGGCTAAAGGCCAGCTAGCGGAGCTCAGGCTAAAGGCTAGCTAGCGGAGCTCAGGCTAAAGGCTAGCTAGCGGAGCTCAGGCTAAAGGCTAGCTAGCGGAGCTCAGGCTAAAGGCCAGCCAGCTAGCGGAGCTCAGGCTAAAGGCTAGCTAGCGGAGATCATTCTATGGAACCATGGTCTGAATTATAGTGATCCACAAGCATTCTTACTTCATTCACATCTATCACTCCAGTATTAATGCTAAGTTCTAATTATTTTCACCTCTATTTTTTAATTTTTAATTTTAGCTTTATTTAACTAGGCAAGTCAGTTAATAACAAATTCTTATTTTCAATGATGGCCTGGGAACAGTGGGTTAAACTGCCTGTTCAGGGACATATTTGTACCTTGTCAGCTCGGGGATTTGAACTTGCAACCGTCCGGTTACTAGTCCAACGCTCGGCGGGCCTATGTATTGCCTTACCTCCCTACTCTTCTACATTTGCACACACTGTACATAGATGTTTTCTAGTTTTCTTTTCTTTTGTGTTATTGACTGTACGTTTGTTTGTGTAACTCTGTGTTGTCTGTTCACACTGCTTTGCTTTATCTTGGCCAGGTCGAGAAGTTGTAAAATGAGAACATGTTCTCAACTAGCCTACCTGGTTAAATAAAGGTGTTCTCAACTGGCCTACCTGGTTAAATAAAAGGTGTTCTCAACTAGCCTACCTGGTTAAATAAAGGTGTTCTCAACTAGCCTACCTGGTTAAATAAGGTGTTCTCAGCTAGCCTACCCTGGTTAAATAAAGGTGTTCTCAACTAGCCTACCTGGTTAAATAAAGGTGTTCTCAACTAGCCTACCTGGTTAAATAAAGGTGTTCTCAACTAGCCTACCTGGTTAAATAAAGGTGTTCTCAACTAGCCTACCTGGTTAAATAAAGGTGTTCTCAACTAGCCTACCTGGTGAAATAAAGGTGTTCTCAACTAGCCTACCTGGTGAAATAAAGGTGTTCTCCAACTAGCCTACCTGGTGAAATAAGGTGTTCTCAACTAGCCTACCTGGTGAAATAAGGTGTTCTCCAACTAGCCTACCTGGTGAAATAAAGGTGTTCTCAACTAGCCTACCTGGTGAAATAAAGGTGTTCTCCAACTGGCCTACCTGGTGAAATAAGGTGTTCTCCAACTGGCCTACCTGGTGAAATAAAGGTGTTCTCAACTGGCCTACCTGGTTAAATAAAGGTGTTCTCAACTAGCCTACCTGGTTAAATAAAGGTGTTCTCAACTAGCCTACCTGGTTAAATAAAGGTGTTCTCAACTAGCCTACCTGGTTAAATAAAGGTGTTCTCAACTAGCCTACCTGGTTAAATAAAGGTGTTCTCAACTAGCCTACCTGGTTAAATAAAGGTGTTCTCAACTAGCCTACCTGGTTAAATAAAGGTGTTCTCAACTTGCCTACCTGGTTAAATAAAGGTGTTCTCAACTAGCCTACCTGGTTAAATAAAGGTGTTCTCAACTGGCCTACCTGGTTAAATAAAGGTGTTCTCAACTAGCCTACCTGGTTAAATAAAGGTGTTCTCAACTGGCCTACCTGGTTAAATAAAGGTGTTCTCAACTAGCCTACCTGGTTAAATAAAGGTGTTCTCAACTGGCCTACCTGGTTAAATAAAGGTGTTCTCAACTAGCCTACCTGGTTAAATAAAGGTGTTCTCAACTAGCCTACCTGGTTAAATAAAGGTGTTCTCAACTAGCCTACCTGGTTAAATAAAGGTGTTCTCAACTAGCCTACCTGGTTAAATAAAGGTGTTCTCAACTAGCCTACCTGGTTAAATAAAGGTGTTCTCAACTAGCCTACCTGGTTAAATAAAGGTGTTCTCAACTGGCCTACCTGGTTAAATAAAGGTGTTCTCAACTGGCCTACCTGGTTAAATAAAGGTGTTCTCAACTAGCCTACCTGGTTAAATAAAGGTGTTCTCAACTAGCCTACCTGGTTAAATAAAGGTGTTCTCAACTAGCCTACCTGGTTAAATAAAGGTGTTCTCAACTAGCCTACCTGGTTAAATAAAGGTGTTCTCAACTAGTCTACCTGGTTAAATAAAGGTGTTCTCAACTAATCTACCTGGTTAAATAAAGGTGTTCTCAACTAGCCTACCTGGTTAAATAAAGGTGTTCTCAACTGGCCTACCTGGTTAAATAAAGGTGTTCTCAACTAGCCTACCTGGTTAAATACAGGTGTTCTCAACTGGCCTACCTGGTTAAATAAGGTGTTCTCAATAGCTACCTGGTTAAATAAAGGTGTTCTCAACTAGCCTACCCAGGTAAATAAAGGTGTTCTCAACTACTGGCAAGGTGAAGTAAAAAATAATAAAAATCATAGCATTTAGAAAACTGTAGTGCTGAGCTGTAATAAGATCACCGTATTCAAACAGCACCACAGCACAGCAACCTTGCAGGAGCGAGGAATCAGTCCCCGTGTGACTCGTGGCGTTAATGGAGAGAAAGGGGACATTGGCCGTGGTGACAGATTGTCCCTGTAGGTAGCTATAGGACGTGCCGAATAGACCTACCTCTCCCAGAAGGGTCTTTTCAATCCTCCCTTTCACCAACTTCGGCCGAAGTCTGCGTCGTCGTCCATCCAAGTGGCGCTGATTATAGGTGTGCTGAGTAGAACACAACAGAAGCCCTTTAATAAAAAGCTTTGTGTCATTCTGAATAGAGTGCCATTTAAAACGGATGGGCTCCTGCTCATTGTTTGACGAGGCAATTGGCTTGAGATTCAGCCTCTCTCTTATCTCTGTATCTCCCTCGCTCCCCTCGCTCTCCTGCTCCCTCTCTCTGTATCTCTCTCTCTCCCTCCCTCGCTCTCCTGCTCCCTCTCTCTGTATCTCTCCCTCCCTCGCTCTCCTGCTCCCTCTCTCTGTATCTCTCCCTCCCTCGCTCTTCTGCTCCCTCTCTCTGAATCTCTCCCTCCCTCGCTCTTCTGCTCCCTCTCTCCCTCCCTCGCTCTTCTGCTCCCTCTCTCCCTCCCTCACTCTTCTGCTCCCTCTCTCTGAATCTCTCCCTCCCTCTCTCTCTCCCTCTCTCCCTCCCTCCCTCCCTCGCTCTTCTGCTCCCTTTCTCTGTATCTCTCCCTCCCTCGCTCTTCTGTATCTCTCTCCCTCCCTCGCTCTTCTGCATCTCTCTCCCTCCCTCGCTCTTCTGCATCTCTCTCCCTCCCTCGCTCTTCTGCTCCCTCTCCCTCCCTCGCTCTTCTGCTCCCTCTCCCTCCCTCGCTCTTCTGCTCCCTCTCTCTCCCTCCCCCCCTCGCTCTTCTGCTCCCTCTCTCTCCCTCCCCCCCTCGCTCTTCTGCTGCCCCTCTCTGTATCTCTCTACCTTCCTCGCACTTCTGCATCTCTCTCCCTCCCTCGCTCTTCTGCATCTCTCTCCCTCCCTCGCTCTTCTGCATCTCTCTCCCTCCCTCGCTCTTCTGCATCTCTCTCCCTCCCTCCCTCCCTTGCTCTTCTACTCCCTCTCTCTGAATCTCCCTCCCTTGTTCTTCTACTCCCTCTCTCTGAATCTCCCTCCCTTGCTCTTCTACTCCCTCTCTCTGAATCTCCCTCCCTCGCTCTTCTACTCCCTCTCTCTGTATCTCCCTCCCTCCCTCGCTCTTCTGCTCTCCCTCTCTCGCTCTTCTGCTCTCCCTCTTCTGCATCTCTCTCTCTGAACCCCTCTCCCTACCTCGCTCTTCTGCTCCCTCTCTCTCTCCCTCCCTTCCTCGCTCTTCTGCTCCCTCTCTCTCTCCCTCCCTCCCTCCTTCTATATCCCTCTCTCTCTCCCTCCTCGGCTCTTCTGTCCCTCTCTCTCCCTCGTTCTGCTCCCTCTCTCTCCCTCCCTCCCTCGCTCTTCTGCTCCCTCTCAACTCCTCTCTCTGAATCTCCTCCTCGGCTCTTTACTCCCTCTCTCTGGAATCTCCTCCTCGCTCTTCTACTCCCTCTCTCTGAATCTCTCTCCCTCGCTCTTCTACTCCCTCTCTCTGAATCTCCCTCCTGGCCTCTATTCTCCCTCTCTCTGAGATCTCCCTCCCTAAATCTTCTGCTCCTCTCTCTGAATCTCCCTCCTCGCTCTTCTGCTCTCTCTCTGAGATCTCCTCCCTCGTCTTCTCCTCTCTGGATCTCTCAAATGTTTCTGCTCCCCTCTCTCTCTCCTGCCATCATCTCCACTCATCTCAATCCTTCTGCTCCTTTCTCTGTATCTCTCCCTCCTCGCTTCTTTCCTATCTCCTCCCTCCCCCCTTTCTGCATCTCTCCTCCCTGCTCCCTCTCTCTCATAATCCTCTGCCTCCCCTCAGATTTCTGCATCTCTCTCCTCCCTTGTTTTCTACTCCCTCTCTCTGAATCTCCCTCCTTGCTCTTCACTCCTCTCTCTGAATCTCCTCCCTGTTTCTTCTCATCTCTCGTCTCTTCTCTCCCTCTCTCTGTATCTCCCTCCTCCTCGCTCTCTTCTGCTCTCCCTCTCTCGCTCTTCTGCTCTCCTCTTTCGCTGCTCTCCTCTTCATCTCTGAACCCCTCTCCTACCTCGTTCTTTGCCCCTCTCTCTCCCTCCCTCCCTCGGCTCTTCTGCTCCCTCCTCCTCCCTCTCCCTCCTTTTCTGCTCCCTCTCTCCTCCTCCCCCTCTCTTCTGCTCCTCTCTCTCCCTCGTTCTGCTCCCTACTCTCCCTCCCTCCTCGCTCTTCTGCTCCCTCTCTCTTCTGCTCCCTCTCTCTGAATCTCCCTCCCTCGCTCTTCTACTTTCCTCTCTCTGAATCTCCCTCCCTCGCTCTTCTCTCCCCTCTCTCTGAATCTCTCTCTCGTCTTCTACTCCCTCTCTCTGAATCTCCCTCCTCGCTCTTTCTCCTCTCCTGAATCCTCACTCTTTTCCTAAGCTCTTCCTCCCTCTCTGCTGAATCCTCCCTCCCTCGCTCTTCTCCTCTCTGGATCTCCTCCTGGCTCTTCTACTCCCTCTGGGATCTCCTTTTTCTGACTCTTTCCTCCCTCCTCTCTCCTCTGCTCCTCCTCCACCACTGGCTCTTCTGCTCCTTTCTCTGTATCTCTCTCCCTCCAGCTCTTTCTATGTCTCTCTCCTCCTGGCTCTTCCCATCTCTATCTCAATATTATGCTCCCTCTCTCTGTATCTCTCTACCTCCCTCGCACTTCTGCATCTCTCTCCCTCCCTTGCTCTTCTACTCCCTCTCTCTGAATCTCCCTCCCTTGCTCTTCTACTCCGTCTCTCTGAATCTCCCTCCCTTGCTCTTCTACTCCGTCTCTCTGAATCTCCCTCCCTTGCTCTTCTACTCCCTCTCTCTGAATCTCCCTCCCTTGCTCTTCTACTCCCTCTCTCTGAATCTCCCTCCCTCGCTCTTCTGCTCCCTCTCTCTGAATCTCCCTCCCTCGCTCTTCTGCTCCCTCTCTCGCTCTTCTGCTCCCTCTCTCTCTCCCTCCCTCCCTCCCTCCCTCGCTCTTCTGCACCCTCTCTCTCTCCCTCCCTCCCTCCCTCCCTCTCTCCCTCGCTCTTCTGCTCCCTCTCTCTCTCCCTCCCTCGCTCTTCTGCTCCCTCTCTCTGAATCTCTCTCCCTCGCTCTTCTACTCCCTCTCTCTGAATCTCCCTCCCTTGCTCTTCTACTCCTCTCTCTTGAATCTCCCTCCTCAGCTCTTCTACTCCTCTCTCTCTGAATCTCCCTCCCTCCTGGAATCTCCTCCCTGAATCTCCTCCCTCTGAACTCCTCCCTCTGAATCTCCCCCCCCCCTCCCCTCTGGAATCTCCCTCCTCTGGAATCTCCCTCCCTCTGAATCTCCCTCCCTCTGAATCTCCCTCCCTCTGAATCTCTCCCCCCTTTTCTACTCCCTCGCTCCTTCCTCTCTGAATCTCTCTCCCCTCGCTCTTCTACTACTCCTCTCTGAATCTCTCTCCCTCGCTCTTCTACTCCTCTCTCTGGATCTCCCTCTGAATCTCCTCCCTCTGAATCTCCTCCTCTGAATCTCCTCCCTCTGAACCTCCTCCCTCTGAATCTCCTCCCTCTGAATCCTCCCTCTCTGAATCTCCTCCCTCTGAATCTCCTCATGGACCCTCCTCTGAATCTCCCTCGCTCTTCTACTCCCTCCCTCTGAATCTCCCTCCCTCGCTCTTCTACTCCCTCTCTCTGAATCTCTCTCCCTCGCTCTTCTACTCCCTCTCTCTGAATCTCCCTCCCTCGCTCTTCTACTCCCTCTCTCTGAATCTCCCTCCCTCGCTCTTCTACTCCCTCTCTCTGAATCTCCCTCGCTCTTCTACTCCCTCTCTCTGAATCTCCCTCCCTCGCTCTTCTACTCACTCTCTCTGAATCTCCCTCCCTCCCTCGCTCTTCTGCTCTCCCTCCCTCTCCCTCCCTCGCTCTTCTGCTCTCCCTCCCTCTCCCTCCCTCGCTCTTCTGCTCTCCCTCCCTCGCTCTTCTGCTCTCCTCCCTCGCTCTTCTGCTCTCCCTCCTCGCTCTTCTGCTCTCCTCCCTCGCTCTTCTGCTCTCCCTCCCTCGCTCTTCTGCTCTCCCTCCCTCGCTCTTCTGCTCCCTCTCTCCCTCCCTCGCTCTTCTACTCCCTCTCTCTGAATCTCCCTCCCTCGCTCTTCTACTCCCTCGCTCTTCTGCATCTCTCTCCCTCCCTTGCTCTTCTACTCCCTCTCTCTGAATCTCCCTCCCTCGCTCTTCTACTCCTCTCTCTGAATCTC
>NW_025754125.1:0-9598 GCF_021184085.1 Oncorhynchus gorbuscha | reverse complement strand
TGTGATCAGATTCAATATTAAATCAATGAGTGGTGAATGTGATCAGATTCAATATTAAATCAATGAGTGGCAAATGTGGTCAGATTCAATATTAAATCAATGAGTGGTGAATGTGATCAGATTCAATATTAAATCAATGAGTGGTGAATGATTCAATATTAAATCAATGAGTGGTGAATCAATATTAAATTAAATCAATGAGTGGTGAATGTGGTCAGATTCAATATTAAATCAATGAGTGGTGAATGTGGTCAGATTCAATATTAAATCAATGAGTGGTCAGATTCAGATTCAATAAAATCAATGAGTGGTGAATGTGGTCAGATTCAATATTAAATCAATGAGTGGTGAATGTGGTCAGATTCAATATTAAATCAATGAGTGGTGAATGTGATCAGATTCAATATTAAATCAATGAGTGGTGAATGTGGTCAGATTCAATATTAAATCAATGAGTGGTGAATGTGGTCAGATTCAATATTAAATCAATGAGTCAGATTCAATATTAAATCAATGAGTGGTGAATGTGGTCAGATTCAATATTAAATCAATGAGTGGTGAATGTGGTCAGATTCAATATTAAATCAATGAGTGGTGAATGTGGTCAGATTCAATATTAAATCAATGAGTAGTGAATGTGGTCAGATTCAATATTAAATCAATGAGTGGTGAATGTGGTCAGATTCAATATTAAATCAATGAGTGGTGAATGTGGTCAGATTCAATATTAAATCAATGAGTAGTGAATGTGGTCAGATTCAATATTAAATCAATGAGTAGTGAATGTGGTCAGATTCAATAGAGCAGAAACTGAACTTAAGTGGTATTGTTGCGATCGGCTTGTTCAGAACTCACAGATACCGTCTATCGCTCCATGTATACAGAACACATGACCCAGGAAGTGCCTTGACGAGGAAGCGTTAACAGAATCGATACTAAAAACCCATCCTATTTGCTTGATGGAGCTCACGTCAAACCTTTGGTATAAGCCTATGAGCCGGCTCACCTTTACAACAATGGATTCACCCAGAGGAAATAACAGTAGAAATGTCAAGTGATTACTATACAGCTCAACAATAACAACTACAGTCTAATCAACAGCTCAGAGGCAACATAGCAGGAGAGGCATTGCCCTCGGATCTAGGAGACATTGTCTGTGGTGAAGTGTGTTGTTTTAAATCTGATAGTGCATCTCCGTGCACAGAAATCAGTATGAAGGTTGGCAATTAAAGTGAGCGATGCGATGTTACCTGTCGCTTTTTCTGCTCCATCTTGGCAGCTTCTTTTGCTGTGGATACAATGAGAAACAATTAAAGGGTCCGTTTACACATGTCAGAGCAGCCCGTCACTCATGTCGTTCAGGATTTAAATCTATACAATGTGTTCTCATCACCAAGTCTTCAGGAGACTGAAGAGAGAAGTTGAAATGAGGTGATGCAAGGACAGTACTTTCACACGGGCACAAAGACTTTATGCAACAAAAAAGAAGCAATTATGCCACAATAATGATGATTAAAGGCTTGATGAGAAACCAATCTCAAATGAGCACTGAGCGTGAAAACAAACAACAGGTGTGGAAGAAATCCGATGAAGCCATCTAAAGCTGCCTCCCACAAACCAAGGACATCAATTTGCCACAACAAGATAATTGTTAAGTAGGGTAAATGACTGATGGTGCACCAGATACTAGGAGAAAAGGCAATTCTAGTTTCTGACAAATGTAGACTAAAGTGCTAAAGAATGGAATTTGATTAGATGCAATTTACCTAGGGTTCTAGTTGAGTGGGCCCCTTTACCTAGGGTTCTAGTTGAGTGGGCCCCTTTACCTAGGGTTCTAGTGGAGTGGGTCCCTTTACCAAGGGTTCTAGTTGAGTGGGCCCCTTTACCTAGGGTTCTAGTGAGTGGGCCCCCTTTACCTAGGGTTCTAGTTGAGTGGGGGGCCCTTTACCTAGGGTTCTAGTTGAGTGGGCCCCTTTACCTAGGGTTCTAGTTGAGTGGGCCCCTTTACCTAGGGTTCTAGTTGAGTGGGCCCCTTTACCTAGGGTTCTAGTTGAGTGGGCCCCTTTACCTAGGGTTCTAGTTGAGTGGGCCCTTTACCTAGGGTTCTAGTTGAGGGGCCCCTTTACCTAGGGTTCTAGTTGAGTGGGCCCCTTTACCTAGGGTTCTAGTTGAGTGGGCCCCTTTACCTAGGGTTCTAGTTGAGGGGCCCCTTTACCTAGGGTTCTAGTTGAGTGGGCCCCTTTACCTAGGGTTCTAGTTGAGTGGGCCCCTTTACCTAGGGTTCTAGTTGAGTGGGCCCCTTTACCTAGGGTTCTAGTTGAGTGGGGCCCCTTTACCTAGGGTTCTAGTTGAGTGGGCCCCTTTACCTAGGGTTCTAGTTGAGTGGGCCCCTTTACCTAGGGTTCTAGTTGAGTGGAGCCCCTTTACCTAGGGTTCTAGTTGAGTGGGGCCCCCTTTACCTAGGGTTCTAGTTGAGTGGGGCCCCTTTACCTAGGGTTCTAATTGAGTGGGCCCCTTTACCTAGGGTTCTAGTTGAGTGGGCCCCTTTACCTAGGGTTCTAGTTGAGTGGGCCCCTTTACCTAGGGTTCTAGTTGAGTGGGCCCCTTTACCTAGGGTTCTAGTTGAGTGGGCCCCTTTACCTAGGGTTCTAGTTGAGTGGGTCCCTTTACCTAGGTTTCTAGTTGAGTGGGGCCCCTTTACCTAAGTGGTTCTAGTTGAATTCTTGTTTGGCCTAGGGTTCTAGTTGAGTGGGCCCCTTTCCTAGGGTTCTAGTTGAGTGGGCCTTTTATGCTAGGGTTCTAGTTGAGTGGGCCTTTACCTCAGGGTTCTATTGAGTGGGCCCTTTACCTAGGGTTGAGTGGGCCCCTTTACCTAGGTTCTAGTTGAGTGGGCCCTTTACCTAGGGTTCTAGTTGAGTGGGCCCTCTTACCTAGGGTTCTAGTTGAGTGGGCCCCTTTACCTGGGTTCTAGTTGAGTGGGTCCCTTTACCTAGGGTTCTAGTTGGTAGTGGAGCCCCTTTACCTAGGGTTCTAGTTGAGTGGGCCCCTTTACCTATGGTTCTAGTTGAGTGGGCCTTTACCTAGGCTGTTCTAGTTGAGTGGGCCCCTTTACCTAGGGTTCTAGTTGAGTGGACTCCTTAGCCCCTTTACCTAGGGTTCTAGTTGAGTGGGCCTCTTTACCTAGGGTTCTAGTTGAGGACCTGGGCCCCTTACCTAGGGTTCTGAGTTGAGTGGGCCCTTTGTCCCCAGGGTTCTACCTGAGTGGGCTGCTCTTTCACCTGGGTTCTAGCCTTGAGTGGGCCCTTTGACCATGGGTCATTTATGAACCCTTTGACCTTGGTCATGTTCTGTTATAATCTCTACCCGGGTTCTAGTTGAGGACTGGGCCCCACATAGCCTAGGGTTCCTCTCTAGGTTTCTTCCTAGGTTTTGGCCTTTACCTAGGGTTCTAGCCACCGTGCTTTTACACCTGCATTGTTCTAGTTGAGGGGCCCTTTACCTAGGGTTCTAGTTGAGTGGGCCCTTTACCTAGGGTTCTAGTTGAGTGGGCCCTTTACCTAGGGTTCTAGTTGAGTGGGCCCTTTACCTAGGGTTCTAGTTGAGTGGGCCCTTTACCTAGGGTTCTAGTTGAGTGGGCCCTTTACCTAGGGTTCTAGTTGAGTGGGCCTTTTTAAATTTTAAATTGTACCTTTATTTAACTAGGCAAGTCAGTTAAGAACAAATTCTTATTTTCAATGACGGCCTAGGAACTTCGATAAATGCATGGCTCTATACACAAAGTTCACATGAAGGGGATCTGTTGGGGACATTTTATGTACTCTATTTCACATAGCCTTGATTTTTTTTAAACACATTAAAACACTCTGCAAAGCCACATGCTGAACTGAATGAAGAACCTTAAATTCCCTCTGAAAGAAGAAAGCTGACACACTTGAACTCAGGTTACCTTCCCTAAAAGCACAATCCTTTTTTTCACCTTTGCTGCTAATTTCCCCCAGTCCATTTCATTCTGTTAATAACTTTACTTTCTCTGCAGCGTGACTTTTTAACCCAGTGTTTTCAATAGACATGTTATTTTTACTTTTTCCTTGCTCTCATTTTGATCTTCTGGTTGAATGGGTGTTTTCAGCAGTCTCCTGTGGTTTCTGTATTTCTGAGGCACCGGCTGAGTTACAGCTTACACTGCAGATAGAAACATCTCAGAACCTCTTCATTCTGGGCTAGCTGCTCCTGTCTCCCCCCTACTGAGGCTAAGAAAACATCGAGTTCTCATTTGAAAGACACAGAAAAACATCAAAACCTCCCTCTCCCTGCCAGGCATGGACGATGATTACAGTATTTGAAGTCGATGAAACTCGTTTCACAGTTTTGAACATCGCTGAAGGTTTAAACAGGAAAATGAAATGTGGCCTTTTGTCCACAGGGCAGCCCTCACACAGGGTGAAAAACACATCTACAGGAGTACCTAGGGCATAGGTCATAGGTCAAATCGGGAAACAGCCGTGCTCTGACCTTTGGTGACGTTGTCGAGGTAGGTCTTGAAAAGGCTGACAAGCTCCTGGTTCTTGCTGAGGCGGGCGTAGTGGAAACAGTCGTGGCCAAAGCTGTCCACGGCCGTCACGTCGGCGCCGCTCTTCAGAAGGACCTCCACTGCGTCCTTACAGCCATACTCACAGCCCAGGGTCAGAGCGGTCCTGGACACACACACACAGACATATGAATAATTCAATTGCCTCCATAATGAAATGTATTGAAGAGTAGGCTACAAAGCAAAGTCTATAGAGGCCAGACAGATGCATCACTGACACATCAATACACACTGAGTGAACCCCATCAATACACACTGTAACTGAACCCCGTCAATACGCACTGTAACTGAACCCCATCAATACACACTGTAACTGAACCCCATCAATACACACTGTAACTGAACCCCATCAATACACACTGTAACTGAACCCCATCAATACACACCGTAACTGAACCCCATCAATACACACTAACTGAACCCCATCAATACACACTAACTGAACCCCATCAATACACACTAACTGAACCCCATCAATACACACCGTAACTGAACCCCGTCAAAACACACTGTAACTGAACCCCATCAATACACACTGTAACTGAACCCCATCAATACACACTGTAACTGAACCCCATCAATACACACTAACTGAACCCCATCAATACACACTAACTGAACCCCATCAATACACACTAACTGAACCCCATCAATACACACCGTAACTGAACCCCATCAATACACACCGTAACTGAACCCCATCAATACACACCGTAACTGAACCCCATCAATACACACTAACTGAACCCCATCAATACACAGTGTAACTGAACCCCATCAATACACACTAACTGAACCCCGTCAATACACACCGTAACTGAACCCCGTCAATACACACTAAGTGAACCCCATCAATACACACTGTAAGTGAACCCCATCAATACACACTGTAACTGAACCCCATCAATACACACTAACTGAACCCCATCAATACACACTAACTGAACCCCATCAATACACACTAACTGAACCCCATCAATACACACTAACTGAACCCCGTCAATACACACCGTAACTGAACCCCATCAATACACACTAACTGAACCCCGTCAATACACACCGTAACTGAACCCCATCAATACACACCGTAACTGAACCCCATCAATACACACCGTAACTGAACCCCATCAATACACACTAACTGAACCCCATCAATACACACTAACTGAACCCCATCAATACACACTAACTGAACCCCGTCAATACACACCGTAACTGAACCCCGTCAATACACACCGTAACTGAACCCCATCAATACACACTGACTGAACCCCATCAATACACACTGACTGAACCCCGTCAATACACACCGTAACTGAACCCCGTCAATACACACCGTAACTGAACCCCGTCAATACACACCGTAACTGAACCCCATCAATACACACCGTAACTGAACCCCATCAATACACACTGACTGAACCCCATCAATACACACTGACTGAACCCCATCAATACACACCGTAACTGAACCCCGTCAATACACACCGTAACTGAACCCCGTCAATACACACCGTAACTGAACCCCGTCAATACACACCGTAACTGAACCCCATCAATACACACCGTAACTGAACCCCATCAATACACACCATAACTGAACCCCATCAAAACACACTGTAACTGAACCCCGTCAATACACACTGAGTGAACCCCGTCAATACACACTGTAACTGAACCCCATCAATACACACTGTAACTGAACCCCATCAATACACACTGTAACTGAACCCCATCAATACACACTGTAACTGAACCCCATCAATACACACTGTAACTGAACCCCATCAATACACACTGTAACTGAACCCCATCAATACACACTGTAACTGAACCCCATCAATACACACTGTAACTGAACCCCATCAATACACACTGTAACTGAACCCCATCAATACACACTGTAACTGAACCCCATCAATACACACTGTAACTGAACCCCATCAATACACACTGTAACTGAACCCCATCAATACACACTGTAACTGAACCCCATCAATACACACCGTAACTGAACCCCATCAATACACACCATAACTGAACCCCATCAATACACACTAACTGAACCCCATCAATACACACTAACTGAACCCCATCAATACACACTGACTGAACCCCATCAATACACACTGTAAGTGAACCCCATCAATACACACTGTAACTGAACCCCATCAATACACACTGAGTGAACCCCATCAATACACACTGTAAGTGAACCCCATCAATACACACTGACTGAACCCCATCAATACACACTGTAACTGAACCCCATCAATACACACTAAGTGAACCCCATCAATACACACTGAGTGAACCCCATCAATACACACTGAGTGAACCCCATCAATACACACTGTAAGTGTACCCCATCAATACACACTGACTGAACCCCATCAATACACACCGTAACTGAACCCCATCAATACACACTAACTGAACCCCATCAATACACACTGACTGAACCCCATCAATACACACTGTAAGTGAACCCCATCAATACACACTGTAACTGAACCCCATCAATACACACTGAGTGAACCCCATCAATACACACTGTAAGTGAACCCCATCAATACACACTGACTGAACCCCATCAATACACACTGTAACTGAACCCCATCAATACACACTAAGTGAACCCCATCAATACACACTGAGTGAACCCCATCAATACACACTGAGTGAACCCCATCAATACACACTGTAAGTGTACCCCATCAATACACACTGACTGAACCCCATCAATACACACCGTAACTGAACCCCATCAATACACACTGTAACTGAACCCCGTCAATACACACTGTAAGTGAACCCCATCAATACACACTGTAACTGAACCCCATCAATACACACCGTAACTGAACCCCATCAATACACACCGTAACTGAACCCCATCAATACACACTGACTGAACCCCATCAATACACACTGTAAGTGAACCCCATCAATACACACTGTAACTGAACCCCATCAATACACACTGAGTGAACCCCATCAATACACACTGTAAGTGAACCCCATCAATACACACTGACTGAACCCCATCAATACACACTGTAACTGAACCCCATCAATACACACTGTAAGTGAATAACAAGTGAAGCTTTGAATACATTTCATTTAATAGTTTGCTGTGATGCTTTGTGGACCCTGGGTGGACCAGCTTACTTGTTCTGTTTGTCACGGATGGCGATGTCGGCCCCTCGCTCCAACAGCAGCTGGCAGATGTGTGGATGGCACATCTGGGTAGCCAGCACCAGAGGAGTCCGCCCATCCTGCAATACACACACACACACACACACACACACACACACACACACACACACACACACACACACACACACACACACACACACACACACACACACACACACACACACACACACACACACACACACACACACACACACACACAGAGAACAGAGCTAGTGATTCACGGCTGTGATGATTATCTCATTACTACAGCAGTCCGTTAAGGATAAACGTAGAGCAGCATAGGTGTGAATGAATTGGACAACAATACTCACAAAATCACTTGCGTTTACAGAGGCCCCGCTGTCACACAGTAGTTTGACGCTCGAGGAGCAGCCTGCCATCACTTGGACACAGACAAATAAAACATTATTTCACCTCATCAAGCAAACGGACAGCAGTGCCTTCATCATTCCAGGTTCTTGCCATCAAAAATGATGGACACAGACCTCAGTACGGGACTGGTATAGTAATGAACACAGAGCTCAGAACAGGACTGGTATATTAATGAACACAGAGCTCAGTACAGGACTGGTATATTAATGAACACAGAGCTCAGAACAGGACTGGTATGGTAATGGACACAGAGCTCAGTAGGGGACTGGTATAGTAATGAACACAGAGCTCAGAACAGGACTGGTATGGTAATGAACACAGAGCTCAGTACAGGACTGGTATGGTAATGAACACAGAGCTCAGTAGGGGACTGGTATAGTAATGAACACAGAGCTCAGTAGGGGACTGGTATAGTAATGAACACAGAGCTCAGTAGGGGACTGGTATATTAATGAACACAGAGCTCAGTAGGGGACTGGTATATTAATGAACACAGAGCTCAGTAGGGGACTGGTATATTAATGAACACAGAGCTCAGTAGGGGACTGGTATATTAATGAACACAGAGCTCAGTAGGGGACTGGTATATTAATGAACACAGAGCTCAGTAGGGGACTGGTATAGTAATGAACACAGAGCTCAGTAGGGGACTGGTATAGTAATGAACACAGAGCTCAGTACAGGACTGGTATGGTAATGAACACAGAGCTCAGTACAGGACTGGTATGGTAATGAACACAGAGCTCAGTACGGGACTGGTATATTAATGAACACAGAGCTCAGTACAGGACTGGTATGGTAATGAACACAGAGCTCAGTACGGACTGGTACAGTAATGAGAAATGAAGCCTGTGCAGCAGACATTCACCCTGCCACGTTTACATCTCACATGCAGCGTGCGGTAAGAATAAACATGTGTTGAAAATTTGAGATATATGTGATTCCAATGTACTGGAGGTTGTTGTTGTACAGCACTACAAAGAGACAGAATGGGGTGTTGGTGTTCATATTTGCCTTAAATGACTTTGCTCAGCTCATATTGAGCTCCTGTAGTATTGACAGGCCACTTCTATAACCAGGTAAATCATCTCTTCAAGCATCGGAAGTGGAGAACACTCAAGAAAATCTGATCATATTACTGAAGAGCAGACGTGTTAATCTATCGTGTTCCTATCAATCTACCATGCTCTTATCAATCTATCAGGAACCTATCATGTTCCTATCAACCTACCATGCTCCTATCAATCTATCAGGAACCTATCATGTTCCTATCAATCTATCATATCCCTATCAACCTATCATGTTCCTATCAACCTGTCATGTTCCTATCAACCTATCATGTTCCTATCAACCTATCATGTTCCTAGCAATCCATCAGGATCCCATCATGTTCCTAATAATCTATCAGGATCCTATCAT
>NW_025754124.1:0-9599 GCF_021184085.1 Oncorhynchus gorbuscha | reverse complement strand
TTCATCTTCCAACATGACAATGACCCTAAGCACACAGCCAAGACAACGCAGGAGTGGCTTCGGGATGAGTCTCTGAATGTCCTTGAGTGGCCCAGCCAGAGCCTGGACTTGAACCCAATCGAACATCTCTGGAGAGACCTGAAAATAGCTGTGCAGCAACGCTCCCCATCCAACCTGACAGAGCTTGAGAGGAACTGCAGAGAACAGTGGGAGAAACTCTAGGCTCCAGAGTAACGCAGCAGTCTAAGGCACTGCATCTCAGTGCTTGAAGCGTCACTACAGACACCCTGGTTCGATACCAGGCTGTATCTCAACTGGCCGTGGTTGGGAGTCCGATAGGGCGGCGCACATCGGCCCAGCGTCGTCCGGTTTGGGCCGGTGCAGGCCATCATTGTAAATACGAACTTGTCCTTAACTGACTTGCCTAGTTAAAATAAAACTCCACAAATACAGATGTGCCAAGCTTGCATCGTCATTCCCAAGAAGACTGGAGGCTGTAATCGCTGCCAAAGGTGCTTCAACAAAGTACTGAGTTTAACATTTTTATAAATATATATTTATATATATTTGCAAAATGTCAACTTGTTTTTGCTTGATCATTAGGGGTATTGCGTGTGTCTGTGTAGTGATGAGAAAAGAAAACAATTGAATCCATGTTAGAATAAGTCTGTAACGTAACAGAATGTGGAAACCGACAAGGGGTCTGAATACTTTCCGAATGTTCTCTTTAGTCATTTATACTTCACCGTCCAATTGAAAGGAAACATTTACCCACACCT
Source organism: Oncorhynchus gorbuscha (assembly GCF_021184085.1). Taxonomy (NCBI): domain Eukaryota; kingdom Metazoa; phylum Chordata; class Actinopteri; order Salmoniformes; family Salmonidae; genus Oncorhynchus; species Oncorhynchus gorbuscha. Next base: position 8,820 of record NW_025754124.1, on the reverse strand, counting down.
TGAAGTGTGTTCTAGTATATTAATCTCTCACCTGTCAATCAGTCAGTTTCCTATTTCCTCTCCCTCTGTGTGTCCAGTTTGAGGCGGACAGGAGGGCCTTCATCATCACCATCAACTCATTTGGTACGGAGCTGTCTAAGGAGGACCGTGCCAAGCTGTTCCCCACTGTGGCAAGCTGTACCCTGAGGGGCTGGCTCAGCTTGCCCGCGCTGACGACTACGAACAGGTCAAAGCTGTGGCTGACTACTACCCTGTAAGTTATACTATGACTGCTAGCCCAGGCTGCTAGCTACTACCCTGTAAGTTATACTACGACTGCTAGCCCAGCCTGCTAGCTACTACCCTGTAAGTTATACTACGACTGCTAGCCCAGGCTGCTTAGCTACTACCCTGTAAGTTATACTACGACTGCTAGCCCAGCCTGCCGGCTACTACCCTGTAAGTTATACTACGACTGCTAGCCCAGCCTGCTGGCTACTACCCTGTAAGTTATACTACGACTGCTAGCCCAGCCTGCTGGCTACTACCCTGTAAGTTATAGTACGACTGCTAGCCCAGGCTGCCGGCTACTACCCTGTAAGTTATACTACGACTGCTAGCCCAGGCTGCTGGCTACTACCCTGTTCATTACTGGTCCTTACTACCGCTACTACTAGCCTAGCCTACTGGCTACTACCCTGTCAGTTACTGGTCCTTACTACTGCTACTACTAGCCTAGCCTGCTGGCTACTACCCTGTCAGTTACTGGTCCTTACTACTGCTACTACTAGCCTAGCCTGCTGGCTACTACCCTGTCAGTTACTGGTCCTTACTACTGCTACTACTAGCCTAGCCTATTGGCTACTACCCTGTCAGTTACTGGTCCTTACTACTGCTACTACTAGCCTAGCCTATTGGCTACTACCCTGTCAGTTACTGGCCCTTACTACCACTACTACTAGCCTAGCCTATTTGCTACTACCCTGTCAGTTACTGGTCCTTACTACTAGCCTAGCCTATTGGCTACTACCCTGTCAGTTACTGGTCCTTACTACTAGCCTATTGGCTACTACCCTGTCAGTTACTGGTCCTTACTACTAGCCCAGCCTACTGGCTACTACCCTGTAAGTTATACTACGACTGCTAGCCCAGCCTACTGGCTACTACCCTGTAAGTTATACTACGACTGCTAGCCCAGGCTGCCGGCTACTACCCTGTAAGTTATACTACGACTGCTAGCCCAGCCTGCTGGCTACTACCCTGTAAGTTATACTACGACTGCTAGCCCAGGCTGCTAGCTACTACCCTGTAAGTTATACTACGACTGCTAGCCCAGCCTGCTGGCTACTACCCTGTAAGTTATACTACGACTGCTAGCCTAGCCTACTGGCTACTACCCTGTAAGTTATACTACGACTGCTAGCCCAGCCTGCTGGCTACTACCCTGTAAGTTATACTACGACTGCTAGCCCAGGCTGCCGGCTACTACCCTGTAAGTTATACTACGACTGCTAGCCCAGGCTGCCGGCTACTACCCTGTAAGTTATACTACGACTGCTAGCCCAGCCTGCTGGCTACTACCCTGTAAGTTATACTACGACTGCTAGCCCAGGCTGCTAGCTACTACCCTGTAAGTTATACTACGACTGCTAGCCCAGCCTGCTGGCTACTACCCTGTAAGTTATACTACGACTGCTAGCCTAGCCTACTGGCTACTACCCTGTAAGTTATACTACGACTGCTAGCCCAGCCTGCTGGCTACTACCCTGTAAGTTATACTACGATTGCTAGCCCAGCTCAGCCGGCTACTACCCTGTAAGTTATACTATGACTGCTAGCCTCAGCCTGCCGGCTACTACCCTGTAAGTTATACTACGACTGGTAGCCCAGGCTGCCGGCTACTACTCCTGTAAGTTATACTACGACTGCTAGCCCAGGCTGCCGGCTACTACCCTGTGTTATACTACTACTGCTAGCCCAGGCTGCTGGCTACTACCCTGTAAGTTATACGACTGCTAGCCCAGCCTGCTGGCTACTACCCTGTAAGTTATACTACGACTTGCTATCCCCAGCCTGCTGGCTACTACCCTGTAAGTTATACTACGACTGCTAGCCCAGCCTGCTGGCTACTACCCTGTAAGTTACTGGTCCTTACTACTAACACCTTCACCAAGTCTCTTTCTGTCCTGTGACTATATTTAGGAGCTGCACACCTGCTACAAGGACATGGTATCACTTCCTAGAACCGTTGAACTAAACAGAGGACCAATGAAATATGTTCTCAATCCCCCAGCAATACAGCTACCCTCCTGCCTCATCCTATTGATAGTCAAAACATATGGTGATGCAGCTCAGACCGGCTAACTCCTCTCCTCTCCTCTCAGGAATACAAGCTCCTGTTTGAGGGAGCAGGCAGCAACCCAGGGGACAAGACACTGGAGGACAGGTTCTTTGAGCATGAGGTGAGCAGCGCGACCTCTACACACACGCACACGCACACTCACTCCCCTCTAATCATAGTATTAACAGAACCCCCAAGACACCACTGCACCCCCCGGCGCCCTCGTTAACCCACGACCCGCCCGGCGTCCCCGTTAACCCACGACCCGCAAGGCGTCCTCGTTAACCCACGACCCGCAAGGCGTCCTCGTTAACCCACGACCCGCCAAGGCGTCCTCGTTAACCCACGACTCCGCCCGGCGTCGCCGTGCAACCCACGACCCGCCCGGCGTCTCGTTAACCCACGACCCGCCCGGCGTCGTCGCTAACCCACGACCCGCCCGGCGTCGTCGTTACACCCACGACCCGCCCGGCGTCCTCGTTAACCCACGACCCGCCCGGCGTCCCGCAACCCACGACCCGCCCGGCGTCCTCGTCAACCCACGACCCGCCCGGCGTCCTCGCTAACCCACGACCCGCCCGGCGCCCTCGTTAACCCACCACCCGCCCGGCGTCCTCGTTAACCCCACCCGCCCGGCGTCCTCGTTAACCCCCCACCCGCCCGGCGTCCTCGTCAACCCCCACCCGCCCGGCGTCCTCGTTAACCCCCACCCGCCCGGCGTCCTCGTTAACCCCACCCGCCCGGCGTCCTCGTTAACCCCCACCCGCCCGGCGTCCTCGTTAACCCCCCACCACCACCCCGGCGTCTCGTTAACCCACCCACCACCACCCCGGCGTCCTCGTTAACCCACCCACCACCACCCCGGCGTCCTCGTTAACCCACCCACCACCACCCCGGCGTCCTCGTTAACCCACCCACCACCCCCGCGTCCTGCAGGTGAAGCTGAACAAGCTGGCGTTCCTGAACCAGTTCCACTTCAGCGTGTTCTGTGTCCTCGTTAACCCACCCCTGATGTCCCCGTTAACCCACCCCCTGATGTCCTCGTTAACCCACCCCCTGATGTCCTCGTTAACCCACCCCTGATGTCCTCGTTAACCCACCCCCTGATGTCCTCGTTAACCCACCCCCTGATGTCCTCGTTAACCCACCCCCTGATGTCCTCGTTAACCCACCCCCTGATGTCCCCGTTAACCCCCCTGATGTCCCCGTTAACCCACCCCCTGATGTCCCCGTTAACCCCCCTGATGTCCTGCAGGTGAAGCTGAACAAGCTGGCGTTCCTGAACCAGTTCCACTTCAGCGTGTTCTATGCCTACGTCAAGCTGAAGGAGCAGGAGTGCAGGAACATCGTGTGGATCGCTGAGTGTATCGCTCAGAGGCACCGCGCCAAGATAGACAACTACATCCCCATCTTCTGATCTGAACACACACCAGTACCCCTCTCATTCTGATCTACACACACACACACACACACACACACACACACACACACACACACACCAGTACCTCCCTACATTCTGATCTGACACACACACACACACACACCAGTACCTCCCTACATTCTGATCTGACACACACACACACACACACCAATACCTCCTTACATTCTGATCTCACACACACACACACACACACACACCAATACCTCCTTACATTCTGATCACACACACACACACACACACACCTCCCTACATTCTGATCTGAACACACACACTTCTTTATCTTCTAATCCCACGTATCCATCCACAGTTTCTCTCCGATCCACAGTTACTGTACAAACACATGTATCTTCTAATCTGAGATGGACAGCTCTTCTTTCAATAGCTGAGCGATGCCTTGTCTAGTCCTTCTACATTAGGACCGGGTAAATGTGCTCCAACTCCCGTTGTTTTTGTCTCTTCATGGATAGATGCTAAATACCAGGCATCCTCTTCCACTGGGGTTCCACTAGTAACTTAACGAGGTTTTAATTTATTTCTGAAAGATACTGCGACTTCTATAACACACATGGGTCAACGTGACTTCAGAAGAGCACACTGGTTCCTCCTCTGAGACATTCCCCCAGCCAGCCAGCCAGCCAACTCCACTAAGGAATGATGGGCTATTGGATGGCTGCTTGCTGTTTTTAACCAATCGTCATCGGCACAGTCTATTTTGCCCTTAAAATCACAGGAAGTGAACGTGCCATCAGCAGGTTCACTTTAGACAGAAACGCGTTCCATCTCTCATCCTTTTGACTTGTATAGCCGGAGTGGATCAGATATTTGTGTGAGTCCATCACCCCGTTGAAAGGTATTTTGTCCCGAGCTTGTTGCTTGTTCTGACAATGTACAATACTGTCTTGATTGGTTGAGTTTTTTTTTTGTAGTCGCTATAGAAGTGAAGCAACTCTTTACATTCAGCAGTTTAAGTGTGTGTGTCTCTAATGCACCCCTATTCACTAAGTAGTGCACTTAGTTTAACCAGGGACCCCTATTCACTAAGTAGTGCACTTAGTTTAACCAGGGACCCCTATTCACTAAGTAGTGCACTTAGTTTAACCAGGGGCCCCTATTCACTAAGTAGTGCACTTAGTTTAACCATGGACCCCTATTCACTAAGTAGTGCACTTAGTTTGACCAGGGGCCCCTATTCACTAAGTAGTGCACTTAGTTTGACCAGGGGCCCCTATTCACTAAGTAGTGCACTTAGTTTAACCATGGACCCCTATTCACTAAGTAGTGCACTTAGTTTAACCAGGGGCCCCTATTCACTAAGTAGTGCACCTAGTTTAACCAGGGACCCCTATTCACTAAGTAGTGCACTTAGTTTAACCAGGGGCCCCTATTCACTAAGTAGTGCACTTAGTTTAACCAGGGACCCCTATTCACTAAGTAGTGCACCTAGTTTGACCAGGGACCCATATTCACTAAGTAGTACACTTAGTTTGACCAGGGACCCCTATTCACTAAGTAGTGCACTTAGTTTAACCAGGGACCCCTATTCACTAAGTAGTGCACCTAGTTTGACCAGGGGCCCCTATTCACAAAGTAGTGCACTTAGTTTGACCATGGGCCCCTATTCACTAAGTAGTGCACCTAGTTTGACCAGGGACCCCTATTCACTAAGTAGTGCACTTAGTTTAACCAGGGACCCCTATTCACTAAGTAGTGCACTTAGTTTAACCAGGGACCCCTATTCACTAAGTAGTGCACTTAGTTTAACCAGGGACCCCTATTCACTAAGTAGTGCACTTAGTTTGACCAGGGGCCCCTATTCACTAAGTAGTGCACCTAGTTTAACCATGGACCCCTATTCACTAAGTAGTGCACCTAGTTTGACCATGGACCCCTATTCACTAAGTAGTGCACTTAGTTTGACCAGGGACCCCTATTCACTAAGTAGTGCACCTAGTTTGACCAGGGACCCCTATTCACTAAGTAGTGCACTTAGTTTCACCAGGGGCCCCTATTCACTAAGTAGTGCACTTAGTTTGACCAGGGACCCCTATTCACGAAGTAGTGGACTTAGTTTGACCAGGGACCCCTATTCACTAAGTAGTGCACCTAGTTTGACCAGGGACCCCTATTCACTAAGTAGTGCACTTAGTTTCACCAGGGGCCCCTATTCACTAAGTAGTGCACTTAGTTTGACCAGGGACCCCTATTCACGAAGTAGTGGACTTAGTTTGACCAGGGACCCCTATTCACTAAGTAGTGCACTTAGTTTAACCAGGGACCCCTATTCACTAAGTAGTGCACTTAGTTTGACCAGGGGCCCATATGGTTTTGGTCAAAAGTAGTGCACTCTATAGGGTTCCATTTGGGACCCCCCCCAGATACTGTCATGTACAATATCCATGGATAAGCAGAGTGTACTGAAATCATTTTCACCCTCCCGAAATGATACGTGTGGATTATGTCCCTGTCTTCTTAAATAATACGTGTGTAGGAATGATGTCCTATTGTCAATGAGATGACTGGACCTGAACAGTCACATACTACTCAAATGACACCACTGGGTTGAAATAGATGTTATGTGCTTATATATGGAGAAGGAAAAAAAAAGAAAGAGAACAGAAAATGTCATGTTAAAACTATACAAGGATTTATATATATTTCAAAATGACTTTAAATGATTTGTGTATTTTTTTTTTTTGGCGCGATGTAAAAATCCATGTCTCTGTCACGGTCCTTTAAAATGATTTATGTGTTGTTTGTGAAATGAGTTGTACATGTAATAAATACTATATGGAAAGAAAGCCTGTTCAAAGCAACTGGTTATTCACTACTGTGTACTAGAAAAGACAACCTGGGCAGTAGGTCATCTTTAATCACCTGGTATTCATACAGTGTACTAGAAAAGACAACCTGGGCAGTAGGTCATCTTTAATCACCTGGGTATTCACTACTGTGTACTAGAAAGACAACCTGGGCAGTAGGTCATCTTTAATCAACTGGTATTCACTACAGTGTACTAGAAAAGACAACCTGGGCAGTAGGTCATCTTTAATCAACTGGTATTCACTACAGTGTACTGAAAAGACAACCTGGAGCAGTAGGTCATCTTTAATCACCTGGTATTCACTACAGTGTACTAGAAAAGACAACATGGGCAGTAGGTCATCTTTAATCAACTGGTATTCACTACGGTACTAGAAAAGACAACATGGGCAGTAGATCATCTTTAATCAACTGGTATTCACTACTGTGTACTAGAAAAGAACAACCTGTGGGCAGTAGATCACCTTTAATCACCTGGTATTCACTACTGTGTACTAGAAAAAGACAACCTGGGCAGTAGGTCATCTTTAATCAACTGGTATTCACTACAGTGTACTAGAAAAGACAACATGGGCAGTAGGTCATCTTTAATCAACTGGTATTCACTACAGTGTACTAGAAAAAGACAACCTGGGCAGTAGGTCATCTTTAATCAACTGGTATTCACTACTGTGTACTAGAAAAGACAACCTGGGCAGTAGATCATCTTTAATCAACTGGTATTCACTACTGTGTACTAGAAAAGACAACCTGGGCAGTAGGTCATCTTTAATCACTGGTATTCACTACTGTGTACTACATTTACATTTACATTACATTTAAGTCATTTAATCTTATCAGAGCGACTTACAAATTGGTGCAATCACCTTATGACATCCAGTGGGACAGTCACTTAACAATAGTGCATCTAAAACTTAGGGGGGTGGGGTGAGAGGGATTACTTAACCTATCCTAGGTATTCCTTAAAGAGGTGGGGTTTCAGGTGTCTCCGGAAGGTGGTGATTGACTCCGCTGTCCTGGCGTCGTGAGGGAGTTTGTTCCACCATTGGGGGCCAGGGCAGCAAACAGTTTTGACTGGGCTGAGCGGGAGCTGTACTTCCTCAGTGGTAGGGAGGCGAGCAGGCCAGAGGTGGATGAACGCAGTGCCCTTGTTTGGGTGTAGGGCCTGATCAGAGCCTGGAGGTACTGAGGTGCCGTTCCCCTCACAGCTCCGTAGGCAAGCACCATGGTCTTGTAGCGGATGCGAGCTTCAACTGGAAGCCAGTGGAGAGAACGGAGGAGCGGGGTGACGTGAGAGAACTTGGGAAGGTTGAACACCAGACGGGCTGCGGCGTTCTGGATGAGTTGAAGGGGTTTAATGGCACAGGCAGGAGCCCAGCCAACAGCGAGCTGCAGTAATCCAGACGGGAGATGACAAGTGCCTGGATTAGGACCTGCGCCGCTTCCTGTGTGAGGCAGGGCGTACTCTGCGGATGTTGTAGAGCATGAACCTACAGGAACGGGCCACCGCCTTGATGTTAGTTGAGAACGACAGGGTGTTGTCCAGGATCACGCCAAGGTTCTTGGCGCTCTGGGAGGAGGACACAATGGAGTTGTCAACCGTGATGGCGAGATCATGGAACGGGCAGTCCTTCCCGGGAGGAAGAGCAGCTCCGTCTTGCCGAGGTTCAGCTTGAGGCAGAGCCCTGGGGACACCAGTGGTGAGCGCGTGGTGAGGAGACAGATTCTCGCCACGCCACCTGGTAGGAGCGACCTGTCAGGTAGGACGCAATCCAAGCGTGGGCCGCGCCGGAGATGCCCAACTCGGAGAGGGTGGAGAGGAGGATCTGATGGTTCACAGTATCGAAGGCAGCCGATAGATCTAGAAGGATGAGAGCAGAGGAGAGAGAGTTAGCTTTAGCAGTGCGGAGCGCCTCCGTGATACAGAGGAGAGCAGTCTCAGTTGAATGACTAGTCTTGAAACCTGACTGATTTGGATCAAGAAGGTCATTCAGAGAGAGATAGCGGGAGAGCTGGCCAAGGACGGCACGTTCAAGAGTTTTGGAGAGAAAAGAAAGAAGGGATACTGGTCTGTAATTGTTGACATCGGAGGGATCGAGTGTAGGTTTTTTCAGAAGGGTGCAACTCTCGCTCTCTTGAAGACGGAAGGACGTAGCCAGCGGTCAGGGATGAGTTGATGAGCGAGGTGAGGTAAGGGAGAAGGTCTCCGGAAATGGTCTGGAGAAGAGAGGAGGATAGG
>NW_025754123.1:0-9599 GCF_021184085.1 Oncorhynchus gorbuscha | reverse complement strand
ACTCCACACACACTCCCACACATATGCACATTCATAGAACAGTTATTGACATACCAGTCAAAAGTTTGGACACACCTACTCACTCAAGGGTTTTTACTTTATTTTTTACTATTTTCTACATTGTAGAATAATAATGAAGACATTCAAAACTATGAAATAACCCATAGGGAATCATAGGGAATCATGTTCCCATCATGTCAATCATGTCATCATCTTGAATTCTAAATAAATCACCAACAGTGTCACCAGCAAAGCACCTCCACACCATCCCACCTCCTCCTCCGTGCTTCATGGTGGGAACCACACATGCGGAGATCATTCCCCTACTCTGCGTACAAAGACACGATGGTTGGAACCAAATATCTAAAATTTGGACTCATCAGATCAAAGGACTGATTTCCACCGGTATACTGTCCATTGCTCGTGTTTCTTGGCCCAAGCAAGTCTCTTTTTCTTATTGGTGCCCTTTAGTAGTGGTTTCTTCACAGCAAGTTGACCATGAAGACCTGATTCATGCAGTCTCTTCTGAATATTTGATGTTGAGATATGTCTGTTACTTGAACTCTGTGAAGCATTTATTTGGGCTGCAATTTCTGAGGCTGGTTAACTGTAATGAATTTATCCTCTGCAGCAGAGGGAATTCTGGTTCTTCTTTCCCTGTGGCGGTCCTCATTAAATAAACTTTCAAAGTTCTTGAAATGTTCTGGATTAGCTGACCTTCATTCTGAAAGTAATGATGGACTGTCCTTTCTCTTCGCTTATTTGAGCTGTTGCCATAATACAGACTTGGTATTTTACCAAATAGGGCTATCTTCTGTATACCACCACTACCTTGTGTCACACCCTGACCATAGTTTGCTTTGTATTGTTTCTATGTTTTGTTTGGTCAGGGTGTGATCTGAGTGGGCATTCTATGTTGGATGTCTTGTTTGTCTATTTCTATGTCTGGCCTGATATGGTTCTCAATCAGAGGCAGGTGTTAGTCATTGTCTCTGATTGGGAACCATATTTAGGTTACCTCATAATTCCACATGTGTAATTTCATAGTTGTGATGTCTTCCCTATTATTCTACAATGTAGAAAATAGTAAAAATAAAGAAAAACCCTGGAATGAGTAGGCGTGTCCAAACTTTTGACTGGTGGTGTACATGCTGTATTTAAATAGTCTTTTCATTGTAGCCAAGTGTCTCATTGTTTATTTCCTACGTTGACCTCTTCTCAGCACAGGGGGTATCTCCTCCTTCAACTGGGAAGGTTTCCTGTAGCTTGATTAGGGCTCACCGGCAATCCTATGAAATATCCAAACGTCAACTTCCACTGATATATTTGTCCTCTCTAGTATGGCTATATATTAAGTCACTTGGCTCTGTTTAACTGCACATGGTCTCTCTTATGCACAGCTCTGACACGATAGACTGTCTTTTACGAAATCTACTTCTTGACAGATTGTAGAAGTCTATGTCTTGTATTTGGTGACGAATTGCATGAGCATCTTATCAGCTGATATCTTTCCTGAGACTCATCCTTCTAGCTATTCATAACTCCTTTTAGCCTCACTTCATGAACTCCTGTTAGCTATGTCACTAACTATTCATAACTGGCCGTCCTGTAGCTCATTCATCAACTCCGCTGTAGGCTATGCTCACAACTCCTTTAGCTATTCATAACTCCTTCTAGCTTATTCATAACTATTCACTAACTCCTGTGTAGCTATTCACCCTAACTATCCATAACTCCCTTCTAGCTCATTCATAACTTCCTGTTAGCTCCATCTCACTCAACTATTCATAAGCTCCTTTACGCTATGTCTATAAGCTACTCTCATAACTCCTTTAGGCTATTCATAGACTCATTCATAACCTCGGCCTGTTAGCTCATTCATAACTCCTCTTCAGCCTATTCATAAACTGATTCAGCTACACTCCCTCTTAGCATGAGTCAGTCAACTCCTGTTAGCTATTCATAACTCCCTTTAGCTGATTCATAACCTCCTTTAGCTATTCAGATAACACTACCTTCCCACTTAACCCCCTCTTAGGCTATTCATAACTATTCATAACTCCTTTAGCTATTCATAACTATTCGATAACACCTTTAGCTATTCATAACTGATGTCATAACTGCCTTTAGCCTATTCTGTAACTCCTTTAGCTATTACATGAACTATTCATAACTCCTTCTAGTCTATTCATAACTCCTTTAGCATATTCATAACTATTCGATAGACTCCTTTAGAGCTAGTCATAACTCTTTTGGCTGATTCATAGTTAGCTCCTTTTAGCTGAGAATTCATAACATCCTTTAGCTATTCATATTTTAGCTATTCATAACTCCTTTAGCTATTCATAACTATTCATAACTCCTTTAGCTATTCATAACTATTCATAACTCCTTTAGCTAGTCATAACTCCTTTAGCTATTCATAACTCCTTTAGCTATTCATAACTCCTTTAGCTATTCATAACTATTCATAACTCCTTTAGCTATTCATAACTATTCATAACTCCTTTAGCTATTCATAACTCCTTTAGCTATTCATAACTCCTTTAGCTATTCATAACTCCTTTAGCTATTCATAACTATTCATAACACCTTTAGCTATTCATAACTCCTTTAGCTATTCATAACTCCTTTAGCTATTCATAACTATTCATAACCTTCTCCAACCTATCCTGATTCTGCCTCCTCAACCCTCCTCTCCTCCCTTTCTGCATCCTTTGACTCTCTATGTCCCCTATCCTCCAGGCCGGCTCGGTCCTCCCCTCCCGCTCCGTGGCTCGACGACTCATTGCGAGCTCACAGAACAGGGCTCCGGGCAGCCGAGCGGAAATGGAGGAAAACTCGCCTCCCTGCGGACCTGGCATCCTTTCACTCCCTCCTCTCTACATTTTACTCCTCTGTCTCTGCTGCTAAAGCCACTTTCTACCACTCTAAATTCCAAGCATCCACCTCTAACCCTAGGAAGCTCTTTGCCACCTTCTCCTCCCTCCTGAATCCTCCTCCCCCTCCCCCCCTCCTCCCTCTCTGCAGATGACTTCGTCAACCATTTTGAAAAGAAGGTCGACGACATCCGATCCTCGTTTGCTAAGTCAAACGACACCGCTGGTTCTGCTCACACTGCCCTACCCTGTGCTCTCCCCTCTCTCTCCAGATGAAATCTCGCGTCTTGTGACGGCCGGCCGCCCAACAACCTGCCCGCTTGACCCTATCCCCTCCTCTCTTCTCCAGACCATTTCCGGAGACCTTCTCCCTTACCTCACCTCGCTCATCAACTCATCCCTGACCGCTGGCTACGTCCCTTCCGTCTTCAAGAGAGCGAGAGTTGCACCCCTTCTGAAAAAACCTACACTCGATCCCTCCGATGTCAACAACTACAGACCAGTATCCCTTCTTTCTTTTCTCTCCAAAACTCTTGAACGTGCCGTCCTTGGCCAGCTCTCCCGCTATCTCTCTCTGAATGACCTTCTTGATCCAAATCAGTCAGGTTTCATGACTAGTCATTCAACTGAGACTGCTCTTCTCTGTATCACGGAGGCGCTCCGCACCGCTAAAGCTAACTCTCTCTCTTCTGCTCTCATCCTTCTAGACCTATCGGCTGCCTTCGATACTGTGAACCATCAGATCCTCCTCTCCACCCTCTCCGAGTTTGGCATCTCCGGCGCGGCCCACGCTTGGATTGCGTCCTACCTGACAGGTCGCTCCTACCAGGTGGCGTGGCGAGAATCTGTCTCCTCACCACGCGCTCTCACCACTGGTGTCCCCCAGGGCTCTGTTCTAGGCCCTCTCCTATTCTCGCTATACACCAAGTCACTTGGCTCTGTCATAACCTCACATGGTCTCTCCTATCATTGCTATGCAGACGACACACAATTAATCTTCTCCTTTCCCCCTTCTGATGACCAGGTGGCGAATCGCATCTCTGCATGTCTGGCAGACATATCAGTGTGGATGACGGATCACCACCTCAAGCTGAACCTCGGCAAGACGGAGCTGCTCTTCCTCCCGGGGAAGGACTGCCCGTTCCATAATCTCACCATCACGGTTGACAACTCCATTGTGTCCTCCTCCCAGAGCGCTAAGAACCTTGGCGTGATCCTGGACAACACCCTGTCGTTCTCAACTAACATCAAGGCGGTGGCCCGTTCCTGTAGGTTCATGCTCTACAACATCCGCAGAGTACGACCCTGTCTCACACAGGAAGCGGCGCAGGTCCTAATCCAGGCACTTGTCATCTCCCGTCTGGATTACTGCAACTTCGCTGTTGGCTGGGCTCCTGCCTGTGCCATTAAACCCCTACAACTCATCCAGAACGCCGCAGCCCGTCTGGTGTTCAACCTTCCCAAGTTCTCTCACGTCACCCCGCTCCTCCGCTCTCTCCACTGGCTTCCAGTTGAAGCTCGCATCCGCTACAAGACCATGGTGCTTGCCTCACGGAGCTGTGAGGGAACGGCACCTCAGTACCTCCAGGCTCTGATCAGGCCCTACACCCAAACAAGGGCACTGCGTTCATCCACCTCTGGCCTGCTCGCCTCCCTACCACTGAGGAAGTACAGTTCCCGCTCAGCCCAGTCAAAACTGTTCGCTGCTCTGGCCCCCAATGGTGGAACAAACTCCCTCACGACGCCAGGACAGCGGAGTCAATCACCACCTTCCGGAGACATCTGAAACCCCACCTCTTTAAGGAATACCTAGGATAGGATAAGTAATCCTTCTCACCCCCCCCTTTAAGATTTAGATGCACTATTGTAAAGTGACTGTTCCACTGGATGTCATAAGGTGAATGCACCAATTTGTAAGTCGCTCTGGATAAGAGCGTCTGCTAAATGACTTAAATGTAATGTAATGTAATAACTCCTTTAGCTATTCATAACTCCTTTAGCTATTCATAACTATTCATAACTCCTTTAGCTATTCATAACTCCTTTAGCTATTCATAACTCCTTTAGCTATTCATAACTCCTTTAGCTATTCATAACTATTCATAACTCCTTTAGCTATTCATAACTATTCATAACTCCTTTAGCTATTCATAACTCCTTTAGCTATTCATAACTATTCATAACTCCTTTAGCTATTCATAACTCCTTTAGCTATTCATAACTCCTTTAGCTATTCATAACTATTCATAACTCCTTTAGCTATTCATAACTATTCATAACTCCTTTAGCTATTCATAACTATTCATAACTCCTTTAGCTATTCATAACTATTCATAACTCCTTTAGCTATTCATAACTATTCTAACCCTTTAGCTATTCATAACTCCTTTAGCTATTCATAACTATTCATAACTCCTTTAGCTATTCATAACTCCTTTAGCTATTCATAACTCCTTTAGCTATTCATAACTATTCATAACTCCTTTAGCTATTCATAACTATTCATAACTCCTTTAGCTATTCATAACTATTCATAACTCCTTTAGCTATTCATAACTCCTTTAGCTATTCATAACTCCTTTAGCTATTCATAACTATTCATAACTCCTTTAGCTATTCATAACTATTCATAACTCCTTTAGCTATTCATAACTATTCATAACACCTTTAGCTATTCATAACTCCTTTAGCTATTCATAACTATTCATAACTCCTTTAGCTATTCATAACTATTCATAACTCCTTTAGCTATTCATAACACCTTTAGCTATTCATAACTCCTTTAGCTATTCATAACTATTCATAACTCCTTTAGCTATTCATAACTCCTTTAGCTATTCATAACTATTCATAACTCCTTTAGCTATTCATAACTCCTTTAGCTATTCATAACTCCTTTAATATTCATATATTCATAACTCCTTTAGCTATTCATAACTATTCATAACACCTTTGGCTATTCACCAACTCCTTTAGCTATTCTTAACTATTCATAACTCCTTTGCTTTATTCATAACCTATTCTGTAACTCCTTTAGCTATTCATAACTATTCATAACTCCTTTGGCCTATTCATAACTATTCATAACTCCTTTAGCTATTCATAACTCCTTTAGCTATTCATAACTATTCATAACTCCTTTAGCTATTCATAACTATTTCATAACTCATTTATGTTATAACTATTCACTGCTCTTTAGCTATTCATAACTCCTTTAGCTATTCATAACTCCTTTAGCTACTCATAACTCCTTTAGCTATTCACATAACTCCTTTAGCTATTCATCTATTCATAATCTTAGCTATTCATAAATTATCTATATTCTTTTGAAGCTATTCATAAATTATTCATAACTCCTTAGCTATTCACTATTCATACCTTTATTATTCATAACTATTCATAACTCCTTTAGCTATTCATAAATTCATAACTTTAGCTATTCATAACTATTCATAACTCCTTTAGCTATTCATAACTCCTTTATGCTATTCATAACTCCTTTAGCTATTCATAACTATTCATAACTCCTTTAGCTATTCATAACTATTCATAACTCCTTTAGCTATTCATAACTATTCATAACACCTTAGCTATCTATTCATACCCTTTAGCTATTCATAACTATTCATAACTCATTTAGCTATTCATAACTATTCATAACTTTTGTTTTTAGCTTTGCAATTATTTGCAACACCTTTAGCTATTCATAACTCCTTTAGCTATTCATAACTATTCATAACTCCTTTAGCTATTCATAACTCCTTTAGCTATTCATAACTCATTTAGCTATTCATAACTATTCATAACTCCTTTAGCTATTCATAACTATTCATAACTCCTTTAGCTATTCATAACTATTCATAACACCTTTAGCTATTCATAACTCCTTTAGCTATTCATAACTCCTTTAGCTATTCATAACTATTCATAACTCCTTTAGCTATTCATAACTATTCATAACTCCTTTAGCTATTCATAACTATTCATAACTCCTTTAGCTATATCTATTCATAACTCCTTTAGCTATTCATAACTATTCATAACTCCTTTAGCTATTCATAACTCATTCATAACTCCTTTAGCTACTCATAACTCCTTTAGCTATTCATAACTCCTTAGCTACTCATAACTCCTTTAGCTATTCATAACTTCTTTAGCTATTCATAACTATTCATAACTCCTTTAGCTATTCATAACTATTCATAACTCCTTTAGCTATTCATAACTCCTTTAGCTATTCATAACTCCTTTAGCTATTCATAACTCCTTTAGCTACTCATAACTCCTTTAGCTATTCATAACTCCTTTAGCTATTCATAACTCCTTTAGCTACTCATAACTCCTTTAGCTATTCATAACTCCTTTAGCTATTCATAAATCCTTTAGCTATTCATAACTCCTTTAGCTATTCATAACTCCTTTAGCTATTCATAACTATTCATAACTCCTTTAGCTATTCATAACTCCTTTAGCTACTCATAACTCCTTTAGCTATTCATAACTCCTTTAGCTATTCATAACTCTCATTTGCATCTCCAAGTTAGTCCTGGTCTTTTCCTCTGCGGGAAGCCATGGCTTGTTGGATTTGTGTCGATGTGCCACTTTATCAACGGATTGGTTTGATGTTGTACATAACTGACCACTCACTCTCTCCCAGTTGCTAGGGGAGATATCGATCTATTGATTTTAGAGGCTTAGTTTGAACTCTGTTGTCTGGCTTTCACATATAACCACAGTTTTGTTGATACAGAAAAGAGCTACTCACTCTCCATGCATCCTATCAGTACACGCGTGCACCTTTCTTATATAAGGATATTTGATATCACTATCTCATGTAGCCGACTGCCACAGCAGTGGAGATGGTTAACAAGGTCTAGGTGCTCAACAGGTTTGTGTCTGTTCCCTATGAATTTATGACGGGGGTGGAGGGTGGTGGGGTGGTGGTGGGGGGGGACATAAACCCACCTATGGTCCTGTTCATAGAGGTTATAGAGGTTATAGAGGTTATAGAGGTTATAGAGGTTAACTGTCCATTTGGTGTCGCCAATTTGTTTTTGGAATACGAATCAGGACATCAGAGTTTAATGTGGGCAGCAAAATCCCAGTGGCCGAAAAAGCAAACTTAATGGCTCCTCATCATTATTACGTTCCTCCATTTAATTTTTTCTTGTAATCCCCCCCATTTTCTCCCCAATTTCATGATTACGATATTGTCTCATTGCTGCAATTCTCCAACGGGTTCGGGAGAGGCAAAGGTTGAGTCATGTGTCCTCCGACACATGACCCGCCAAGCCGCACTTCTTACCACCCGCTCACTTAATTAACCTGGAAGCCAGCTGCACCAATGTGTCGGAGGAAACACTGTTCAACTGACGACGGACTGCAGATGCTCGGCTTGCCACAAGGAGTCGTGGGTGAACAGGGAGTACAGGAGCGGACTAAGCATGCACCCCTGAGGGGCCCCAGTGTTGAGGATCAGCATGGCAGATGTGTTGTTGGCCATGTTCTGTTATAATCTCCGCCCGGCACAGCCAGAAGAGGACTGGCCATCCCACATAGCCTGGTTCCTCTCTAGGTTTCTTTCTAGGTTTTGGCCTTTCAATGGGAGTATTTCCTAGCCTCCGTGCTTCTACACCTGCATTGCTTGCTGTTTGGGGTTTTAGGCTGGGTTTCTGTACACCACTTTGAGATATCAGCTGATGTACGAAGGGCTATATAAATACATTTGATTTTATTTTATTTGATTTGTTGCCTACTCTTACCACCTGGGGGGCAGCCCATGAGGAAGTCCAGAATTCAGTTGCAGAGGCAGGTGTTTAGTCCCAGCGTCCTTAGCTTAGTGATGAGCTTCGTGGGTACTATGGTGTTGAATGCTGAATTGTAGTCAATGAACAGTATTCTCACATAGGTGTTCCTTTGGTCCAGGTGGGAAAGGGCAGAGTGGAGTGCGATTGAGATGGCGTCATCTGTGAATCTGTTGGGGCGGTATGCAAATTAGAATGGGTCTAGAGTTTCCTTGATGATGGTGTTGATGTGAGGCATGACCAGCCTTTCAAAGCACTTCACGGCTATCGAGGTGAGTGCTATGAGGAGGTAATCAGTTAGGCAGGTTACCTTCGCTTTCTTGGCCACAGGGACTATGGTGGTCTGCTTAAAACATGTCAGTATTACAAACTAGGTCAGGGAGAATTTGAAAATGTCAGTGAAGACACTTGCCAGTTGGTCCGCGCACGCTTTGAGTACATGTCCTGGTAATCTGTCTGACCCTGCGGCTTTGTGAATGTTGACCTATTTAATGGTCTTGCTCACATCGGCTATGGAGAGCATGATCTGGGAACAGCTGGTGCTCTCGTGCATGCTTCAGTGTTGCTTGCCTCAAAGCGAGCATAAAAGGCATTCAGCTCGTCTGGTAGGCTCGTGTCACTGAGCAGCTCGCGGCTGGGTTTCTGTAATAATTTGCAAGCCCTGCCACATCCGACGAGCGTCAGAGCCAGTGTAGTAGGATTCAATCTTAGTCCTGTATTGATGCTTTGCCTGTTTGATGGTTCGTCTGAGGGCATACCGGGATTTCTTATAAGCGTCCGGATTAGTGTCCTGCTCCTTGAAAGCGGCAGCTTCAACCTTTAGTTCGTTGCGGATGTTGCCTGTAATCCATGGCTTCTGGTTGGGATATGTACGTACAGTCCCTGTGGGGACGACATCGTCACTAGTGTTACCAAT
>NW_025754122.1:0-9603 GCF_021184085.1 Oncorhynchus gorbuscha | reverse complement strand
CAGTTTGTAACATCAGAGAGAGAGATAGATGAACATGTCAGTTTGTAACATCAGAGAGAGAGATAGATGAACATGTCAGTTTGTAACATCAGAGAGAGAGATGAACATGTCAGTTTGTAACATCAGAGAGAGATGAACATGTCAGTTTGTAACATCAGAGAGATAGATGAACATGTCAGTTTGTATCATCAGAGAGATAGATGAACATGTCAGTTTGTATCATCAGAGAGATAGATGAACATGTCAGTTTGTAGCATGATAGAGAGATAGATGAACATGTCAGTTTGTATCATCAGAGAGAGATAGATGAACATGTCAGTTTGTATCATCAGAGACATAGATGAACATGTCAGTTTGTATCATCAGAGACATAGATGAACATGTCAGTTTGTAACATCAGAGAGAGAGATGAACATGTCAGTTTGTAACATCAGAGGATAAAGTAATACAACAACCCAGTGTTTCTCAATCCATTCCTAAAGGACCCCAGAGGTGCACATTGTTGTCACAAAACAACTAATCACCCTTGATTTGAGTTGAATCAGGTTTGTTAGTGTTGGACTAGCACAACAATGTGAGCTCTGTTAACTTGCGTACCACAGTAACTCACCACGTCCATGATCTGCATCAAACTAAAGCTGAAGTTGACGGTGAGGGATGGGTGTCATTGAACACTGGCCTCTCTAGTGGGTTGTAGTTGGCCATAAGATCCTTGTACAGCCTCCGCTGGGGTTCCCTTGGAGGGACACTGCCAGGGAAAACCACAAGAGGTGGACATTTGAGCTTCTGTTTTAAAATGTGCTTGGTCTTCTCTGAAGATCGATAGACTTTACGTAGATGTGTATGTAGTCCCTGTTGTACAGTCGAAAATAACATGTCTTGTTAACCACAGTGTTGTAAAAAAATGGTCAAGTCCTTTCACTATCTCTGTCACATACATGACCCAAAGCAAAATTAGATAATGCTGTGAACTAGAGAAACAAAATGAGATAACGCTATAAACTAGAGCAGCAAAATTAGATAAAGCTGTAAACTAGAGCAGCAGATGAGATAAAGCTGTAAACTAGAGCAGCAGATGAGATAAAGCTGTAAACTAGAGCAGCAGATGAGATAAAGCTGTAAACTAGAGCAGCAGATGAGATAAAGCTGTAAACTAGAGCAGCAGATGAGATAAAGCTGTAAACTAGAGCAGCAGATGAGATAAAGCTGTAAACTAGAGCAGCAGATGAGATAAAGCTGTAAACTAGAGCAGCAGATGAGATAAAGCTGTAAACTAGAGCAGCAAAATGAGAATGCTGTAAACTAGAGCAGCAGATGAGATAAAGCTGTAAACTAGATCAGCAGATGAGATAAAGCTGTAAACTAGATCAGCAGATGAGATAAAGCTGTAAACTAGAGCAGCAGATGAGATAAAGCTGTAAACTAGATCAGCAGATGGACCATACACTTTTTCGCTTAATCTCCAATATAGTGAGAGAATGAGAGAGAGAGAATGAGAGAGAGAGATGAGAGAGAACGAGAAAGCATGAAGAGAGAGAATGAGAGAGAGAGAGAATGAGAGCACATTGTAATATGGGACATTTAATATGGCAATGAATACACTCAAAGAAAAGCAGTATGCAATAAAAATATTATTATAAAATCAACATCCCAATTAAATTTGGACCAAAATATTTGACAGCTGTCCTACCAATAGCTCTTTACGGAAGTGAGGTTTGGGGGCCACTGGACTTTAAAATGTGGGACAAACATCCAGTCAAGCCCTACATGCAGAATTATATTTGATAAAAATATCTGACAGATCATACACATTTTTGGCAACACCTAAATTAAAGTCCAAATTCAAGTCTCAATTTAAAACACTTCAAACCAAGAACTGAGCCCAGAAACGAGCCGTCTCAGTCAATTGGTGTTGGACCAAACCAACCAAACGGACACCAGCACTGCTTCTAAAGATTGAATTCAAATAAACAAATATGTATTTGCTTGAGGACACTGAATAATAACATCTGCATAGTAAACAGTAACTTACTTATTACTAGTTTATTGTTATTACTATTAATATTGTTATTATTGGTGGAATTATTGATTTCTTACTTTTATTATTATTATTTGTGATTATTATTCAAATAGTAGTGGTATGGGTAGTAGGGGTGATGGTAATGATAGCAGTTTAATGATGGTGGTGGTAGTAGTAGTAATGAATGATGATGGTGGTTGCGATACTGATGTAATGAGTGAGGATGACTGTCATGACTTCGCAGTCGGTCCCTCTCCTTGTTCGGGCAGCGTTGGTCGGCGTCACCACCTTCCACAGCCATCGCCGATCCACTTTTTTCATTTTCCATTTGTTTTGTCTTTGTTTTACACCTGGTTTCAATTCCACAATTACATGTTTCATTATTTAACCCTCTGTTTTTCCCCATGTTTTTGTGCGTGCTTGTTTATTGTAAGTTTGGTCCGTTGTTTGTGGGCCTGGTGTTACTTCATGTACTTTGATATTTTGAGTAAAGTTCCTTGTGTTACTCATCTCTGCTGTCCTGTGCCTGACTTCTCTGCACCAGCTACACCCAGATCCTTACAATGACAGTTAGTTCTAAGTTAGTTATAGTTTAATTTTCCATGTTTAGCCTTTTCTGTGTATTATAGTTCTACTATTGACTGTTAGTATTTTATTGTTGTTATTTTAGAATTGTTTTGTATTTATTATTTACTACCATTTTATATTATTATTCTTTATTCTTTACTATTTTATAACAATGTATATTGTATACAATATTGCTTTGACAATATTGACAATGTTTTTCATGCCAATAAAGCAGCTTGAATTTGAGAGAGAAAGAGAGAGAGAAAAGAGAGACAGAGAGAGAGAGAGACAGAGAGACAGAGAGAGAGAGACAGAGAGACACAGACAGAGACAGAGACAGAGAGAGACAGAGACAGAGAGAGACACAGAGAGACACAGAGAGACACAGAGAGACACAGAGAGAGAGAGAGAGAGACAGACAGAGACAGAGACAGAGAGAGAGAGAGAGAGACAGACAGAGACAGAGACAGAGAGAGAGAGAGAGACACACAGAGACACACAGAGAGACAGAGAGAGAGAGAGACAGAGAGAGAGAGAGAGAGAGAAAGAGAGACAGAGAGACAGAGAGAGAGACAGAGAGAGACAGAGAGAGAGAGAGACCAGAGAGAGAGAGAGAGAGAAGAGAGAGACAGAGAGACAGAGAGAAAGAGAGACAGAGACAGAGAGACAGAGAGAGAGAGGAGAGAGATTGAGAGAGAGAGACAGACAGAGACAGAGAGAGATTGAGAGACTATAAACCACCCTGGTGGACAGCCGGTCCAGCTCATTTGGATGCTTGCTTATTGATCCAAGAGGCTCATCAAACGTTCTCCAGCTAGATTCAGCTAGAAGCATACTGACACCCAATAACTCTCAGTACCTCATTATTCTCTGACATGTCTTAGTAAGCCCTTCTACAGTACCAGGCATTGGAATGCATGTCCATGGTTGTGTTCAGTACAGAAAAACGTTTTGAAACTACTTAAAATTGTCCAATGAGATCACAGATTTTTGTTTACTATTGCAAACATTGTCACGGTGCACTGCACTGAACAGAACCTAGGTGTTTTCTCCCAGCTATGCATGGACCATTACAACACAGTGTATTCAGAGTCCTCCCTCATATATTCTCTGAAAAGGTCTTACTCTATTTTAATGCACTTCAGACACCGGATGGCTACTTACTTTTCTAATAGCCAAAAACCCAATTACCCAGAAACACCTCTGGGAGAGCACTTTACTCCATTGATTTGGTTGCTCGGAGAGCTCAAGGGTTCACTGTCTATTTTGAAATTGTTTCTAAGTTCTGTAAGAAAACATCTATGTCCGTCATCAGTTACCCAGGTCGCATACAGAGGCTCTCAGAACTGGAAGATCAGATAAAAGCTTGTTCTTTGTCTCGGTCTGATTCCCCTCTGGATCGCAGGCCCTCTTCATAATCACATTTCAGTGTTACCATCAGTGGGATAACATCACTGTGTTATTGTGTAAAGATGTATCAGTCATTCATCAGGGTACATTAGTAATATTACTGACAGTAATGCAAAGTATCTTTCTGATGTTTCCCAATACGAAAGGAGTGGGCTGGGGAGCAGAGGACGGAGACAAAGCATCGCCTGTACTTTGGATTAAATCTAGAGACCAACCAATGTCGGGTTAGATAAAGCAGAGCTGGCCAAGACTATCTCTCTCTCCCCCCTCCATCTCTACATCTCACTCTTAATCTCTCGATCTCTCTCCCTCCGAGAATTAAATTAGGTATTGCAAATAGACTGGAGACTCAGAGCGGAGGTCTTACTAAATGGAGTGCAGACAATTACATTTTTGTATTACTCTTTCCTTTCTTCTATTTTCTGCTGCTGAACCTGTTGGAGAGGTGAACCTGTTGAGGGGTGAACCTGTTGAGGGGTGAACCCACCTAACAGGGGTGAACCTGTTGAGGGGTGAACCTGTTGAGGGGTGAACCTGAGGGGTGAACCTGTTGAGAAACCCGTTGAGAGGTGAACCTGTTGAGAGGTGAACCCTGTTGAGAGGTGAACCTGTTGAGGGGTGAACATGTTGAAATTGAACCTGTTGAGGGAACTGAGAAATTGAACCTGTTGAGGGGTGAACCTGTTGAACCTAACGAGTGAACCTGTTGAGTGAACCTGTTGAGGGTGAACCTAACGAGGGTGAACCTAACGAGGGTGAACCTGTTGAGGGTGAACCTAACGAGAGGTGAACCTGTTGAGGGTGAACCTGACGAGAGGTGAACCCTGTTGAACCTGACGAGAGCTGAACCTGATGAGAGGTGAACCTGTTGAACCTGACGAGTGAACCTGACTAGAGTGAACCTGACGAGAGACCTGACGAGAGCTGAACCTGACAGAGGTGAACCTGACTAGGCTGAACCTGAGGAGGTGAACCTGTTGAACCTGAGATGAACCTGTTGAACCTGACGAGGTGAACCTGTTGAGGTGAACCTGTGAACCTGACGAGAGGTGAACCTGACTAGAGGTAACGTGACAAGAGGTGAACCTGACTAGAGGTGAACCTGACGAGAGGTGAACCTGACGAGGCTGAACCTGACGAGGGAGTGAACCTGTTAGAGGTAACCTGACAAGAGGTACCTGTAGAGGTGAACCTGAGAGAGAGTGAACCTGACAAGAAGGTGAACCTGACTAGGGTGAACCCCTGACGAGAGCTGAACCTGACGAGATGTGAACTTGTTGAGGTGAACCTGACGAGAACCTGGCGGTGAACCTGAACCTGTGACTGGCGAGAGGTGAACCTGTGAACCTGACGTGTGAACCTGTTGAGATGTGAACCTGTTGAGCTGAACCTGGTGAGATGTGAACCTGACTAGTTGAACCTGACGAAGTGACCTGACAGAGCTGAACCTGACGAGGTGAACCTGTTGAGCTGAACCTGGCCATGAACCTGTTGAGAGGTGAACCTGACGAGAGCTGAACCTGACTAGAGCTGAACCTGTTGAACCTGACTAGAGCTGAACCTGACGAGAGGTGAACCTGACTAGAGCTGAACCTGACGAGAGGTGAACCTGACTAGAGGTGAACCTGACGAGAGCTAAACCTGACGAGAGCTGAACCTGACGAGAGGTGAACCTGACGAGAGGTGAACCTGACTAGAGGTGAACCTGACGAGAGGTGAACCTGACTAGAGGTGAACCTGACGAGAGCTGAACCTGACGAGAGGTGAACCTGACTAGAGGTGAACCTGACAAGAGGTGAACCTGACTAGAGGTGAACCTGACGAGAGGTGAACCTGACTAGAGGTGAACCTGACGAGAGGTGAACCTGACTAGAGCTGAACCTGACGAGATGTGAACTTGTTGAGGTGAACCTGACGAGGTGAACCTGACGGGGGTGAACCTGACGAGAGGTGACCTGACGAGAGGTGACCCTGACGAGGTGAACCTGACGAGAGGTGAACCTGACGAGAGCTGAACCTGACGAGATGTGAACTTGTTGAGGTGAACCTGACGAGGTGAACCTGACGAGGGGTGAACCTGACGAGAGGTGACCCTGACGAGAGGTGACCCTGACGAGAGGTGAACCTGACGAGAGGTGAACCTGACGAGAGGTGAACCTGAGAGGTGAACCTGACGAGAGGTGACCCTGACGAGAGGTGAACCTGACGAGAGGTGAACCTGACGAGAGGTGAACCTGACGAGAGGTGACCCTGACGAGAGCTGAACCTGACGAGATGTGAACTTGTTGAGGTGAACCTGACGAGAGGTGAACCTGACGAGTGAACCTGGCCGAGAGAACCTGACGAGCTGAACCTGACGAGATGTGAACCTGTTGAGGTGAACCTGACGAGAGGTGAACCTGACGAGAGGTGAACCTGACGAGAGGTGAACCTGTTGAGAGCTGAACCTAACGAGATGTGAACTTGTTGAGGTGAACCTGACGAGAGCTGAACCTGACGAGATGTGAACTTGTTGAGGTGAACCTGACGAGAGGTGAACCTGACGAGAGGTGAACCTGTTGAGGGGTGAACCTGACGAGAGGTGAACCTGTTGAGAGGTGAACATGTTGAGAGGTGAACCTGACGAGATGTGAACTTGTTGAGGTGAACCTGACGAGAGGTGAACCTGACGAGATGTGAACTTGTTGAGGTGAACCTGACGAGAGCTGAACCTGACGAGATGTGAACTTGTTGAGGTGAACCTGTTGAGAGGTGAACCTGACGAGAGGTGAACCTGATGAGGGGTGAACCTGACGAGAGGTGAACCTGACGAGTGGTGAACCTGATGAGATGTGGACCTCCAAGTCAGCATTTCATTGCACTGTGTACTCCATGTATACAATGCATTCAGAGTGTATTCAGACCCCTCCCCTTTTCCACATTTAGTTACATTACAGCCGTATTCAGAAATGTATTAAATCAGGTTTTTCCCTCATCAATCTGCACACAATACCCCATAATGACAAATCAGGTTTTTCCCTCATCAATCTGCACACAATACCCCATAATGACAAATCAGGTTTTTCCCTCATCAATCTGCACACAATACCCCATAATGACAAATCAGGTTTTTAGACATTTTTGCAAAAGTATTAAAAATAAAGAACAGAAATACCTTATTTACATAAGTATTCCGATCCTTTGCTATGAAACTCTAAATTAAGCTCAGGTGCATGCTGTTTCCATTGATCATCCTATATATTGCTTTTTATAACTTGATTGGAGTCCACCTATGGTAAATTCAATTGAATGGACATGATTTGGAAAGGCACACACCTGTCTATATAAGGTCCCACAGTCGACAGTGCATATCAGAGCAAAAACCAAGCCATGAGGTCGAAGAAATTGTCTGTAGAGCTCAGAGACAGAAATGTGTCGAGGCACAGATCTGCTCCATTGAAGGTCCCCAAGAACACAGTGGCCACCATCATTCTTAAATGGAAGAAGTTTGGAACCACCAAGACTCTTCCTAGAGCTGGCCTCCCAGGCCAAACTGAGCAATCGGGGATATCAGGCCTTGATCAGAAAGTGACCAAGTAGCAGATGGTTTGACAGAGCTCCAAAGTTCCTCTGTGGAGATGGGAGAACCTTCCAGAAGGACAACCATCTCTGCAGCACTCTACCAATCAGGCCTTTATGGTAGAGAAGCCAGAAGGAAGTCACTCCTCAGTAAAAGGCACATTACAGCCCCCTTGGAGGTTTCCAAAAGCCACCTAAAGACTCTCATGAGAAAGAAAATTCTCTGGTCTGATGAAACCAAAATGGAATTCTTTGGCCTGAATGCCAAGCATTATATCTGGAGGAAACCTGTCACTGTCCCTACGGTGAAGCATGGTGGTGGCAGCATCATGCTGTGGGGTTGTTTTTCAGCGCCTCTGCAAAAGTATTTGAATGTTTTTGAGTGGCCCAGCTAGAGTCCGGACTTGAACCCGATCAAACATCTCTGGAGAGACCTAAAAATAGCTGTGCAGCAATGCTCCCCATCCAACCTGACAGAGCTTGAGGGGATCTGCAGAGAAGAATGGGAGAAAATCCCCAAATACAGGTGTGCCAAGCTTACCCAAGAAGACTTGTGGTAGACTTGTAGCTGTAATCACTGCCGAAGGTGCTTGAACAAAATACTAAGTAAAGGGTCTTAATACTTATGTAAATGTGATATTTCATTCTAAAAACCTGTTTTTGCTTTGTCATTATGGGGTATTGTGTGTAGATTCATGAGAAAAAAACTAACTATTTAATCAATTTTAGAATAAGGCTGTAACGTAACAAAATGTAGAAAAAGTCAAGGGGTCTGAATACTTTCCGACTGCTCTGTATATGTGACTGATAAACAAACATGAACAAGGACAGACAGAGTATATATGCTTTCAGAGTAAGCACAGGCAGGAAGGGGGGTGGGTAATACTCAGGATGTAATGACATCTTGTGACAGCTTTGTCTTAAACAAGAGCTTCAAGCCACATGGGAGTGTGACCATCCATGACAATGCAGCACTCAATGGGAAACTTCACCTTGGAAAACAAATTAATATGATGCTTTGCCAATACTGATGTAATATTTGTCACAATGACCATTTCATTGACCTATGACTTAAGATTGTCATTGGTCTTAATCTCCTTATTATTATGTGTGATTATAAATTGAGGTGTATACCATATCTAAGTTGAGGTGTATATCATATCTAAGTTGAGGTATATACCATATCTAAGTTGAGGTGTATACCATATCTAAGTTGAGGTATATACCATATCTAAGTTGAGGTGTATACCATATCTAAGTTGAGGTGTATACCATATCTAAGTTGAGGTATATACCATATCTAAGTTGAGGTGTATATCATATCTAAGTTGAAGTGTATATCATATCTAAGTTTAGGTATATACCATATCTAAGTTGGGTGTATACCATATCTAAGTTGAGGTATATACCATATCTAAGTTGAGGTATATACCATATCTAAGTTGAGGTGTATACCATATCTAAGTTGAGGTGTATACCATATCTAAGTTGAGGTATATACCATATCTAAGTTGAGGTGTATATCATATCTAAGTTGAGAGTGTATACCATATCTAAAGGTGTATATCATATCTAAGTTGAGGTGTATATCATATCTAAGTTGAAGTGTATATCATGTCTAAGTTGAGGTGTATATCATATCTAAGTTGAGGTGTATATCATATCTAAGTTGAGGTGTATACCATATCTAAGTTGAGATGTATATCATGTCTAAGTTGAGGTGTATATCATATCTAAGTTGAGGTGTATATCATATCTAAGTTGAGGTGTATATCATATCTAAGTTGAGGTGTATACCATATCTAAGTTGAGATGTATATCATGTTTAAGTTGAGGTGTATATCATATCTAAGTTGAGGTGTATATCATATCTAAGTTGAGGTGTATACCATATCTAAGTTGAGGTGTATACCATATCTAAGTTGAGGTGTATATCATATCTAAGTTGAGGTGTATATCATATCTAAGTTGAGGTGTATATCATATCTAAGTTGAGATGTATACCATATCTAAGTTGAGGTGTATATCATATCTAAGTTGAGGTGTAT
>NW_025754121.1:0-9604 GCF_021184085.1 Oncorhynchus gorbuscha | reverse complement strand
TTACATTTACATTTAAGTCATTTAGCAGACGCTCTTATCCAGAGCGACTTACAAATTGGTGCATTCACCTTATGACATCCAGTGGGACAGTCACTTAACAATAGTGCATCTAAAACTTAGGGGGTGGGGTGAGAGGGATTACTTAACCTATCCTAGGTATTCCTTAAAGAGGTGGGGTTTCAGGTGTCTCCGGAAGGTGGTGATTGACTCCGCTGTCCTGGCGTCGTGAGGGAGTTTGTTCCACCATTGGGGGCCAGGGCAGCGAACAGTTTTGACTGGGCTGAGCGGGAGCTGTACTTCCTCAGTGGTAGGGAGGCGAGCAGGCCAGAGGTGGATGAACGCAGTGCCCTTGTTTGGGTGTAGGGCCTGATCAGAGCCTGGAGGTACTGAGGTGCCGTTCCCTCACAGCTCCGTAGGCAAGCACCATGGTCTTGTAGCGGATGCGAGCTTCAACTGGAAGCCAGTGGAGAGAACGGAGGAGCGGGGTGACGTGGAGAGAACTTGGGAAGGTTGAACACCAGACGGGCTGCGGCGTTCTGGATGAGTTGAAGGGGTTTAATGGCACAGGCAGGGAGCCCAGCCAACAGCGAGTTGCAGTAATCCAGACGGGAGATGACAAGTGCCTGGATTAGGACCTGCGCCGCTTCCTGTGTGAGGCAGGGTCGTACTCTGCGGATGTTGTAGAGCATGAACCTACAGGAACGGGCCACCGCCTTGATGTTAGTTGAGAACGACAGGGTGTTGTCCAGGATCACGCCAAGGTTCTTGGCGCTCTGGGAGGAGGACACAATGGAGTTGTCAACCGTGATGGCGAGATCATGGAACGGGCAGTCCTTCCCCGGGAGGAAGAGCAGCTCCGTCTTGCCGAGGTTCAGCTTGAGGTGGTGATCCGTCATCCACACTGATATGTCTGCCAGACATGCAGAGATGCGATTCGCCACCTGGTCATCAGAAGGGGGAAAGGAGAAGATTAATTGTGTGTCGTCTGCATAGCAATGATAAGAGAGACCATGTGAGGTTATGACAGAGCCAAGTGACTTGGTGTATAGCGAGAATAGGAGAGGGCCAAGAACAGAGCCCTGGGGGACACCAGTGGTGAGAGCGCGTGGTGAGGAGACAGATTCTCGCCACGCCACCTGGTAGGAGCGACCTGTCAGGTAGGACGCAATCTAAGCGTGGGCCGCGCCGGAGATGCCCAACTCGGAGAGGGTGGAGAGGAGGATCTGATGGTTCACAGTATCGAAGGCAGCCGATAGATCTAGAAGGATGAGAGCAGAGGAGAGAGAGTTAGCTTTAGCAGTGCGGAGCGCCTCCGTGATACAGAGGAGAGCAGTCTCAGTTGAATGACTAGTCTTGAAACCTGACTGATTTGGATCAAGAAGGTCATTCAGAGAGAGATAGCGGGAGAGCTGGCCAAGGACAGCACGTTCAAGAGTTTTGGAGAGAAAAGAAAGAAGGGATACTGGTCTGTAATTGTTGACATCGGAGGGATCGAGTGTAGGTTTTTTCAGAAGGGGTGCAACTCTCGCTCTCTTGAAGACGGAAGGGACGTAGCCAACGGTCAGGGATGAGTTGATGAGCGAGGTGAGGTAAGGGAGAAGGTCTCCGGAAATGGTCTGGAGAAGAGAGGAGGGGATAGGGTCAAGCGGGCAGGTTGTTGGGCGGCCGGCCGTCACAAGACGCGAGATTTCATCTGGAGAGAGAGGGGAGAAAGAGGTCAGAGCACAGGGTAGGGCAGTGTGAGCAGAACCAGCAGTGTCGTTTGACTTAGCAAACGAGGATCGGATGTCGTCGACCTTCTTTTCAAAATGGTTGACGAAGTCATCTGCAGAGAGGGAGGAGGGGGGGAGGGGGCGGAGGATTCAGGAGGGAGGAGAAGGTGGCAAAGAGCTTCCTAGGGTTAGAGGCAGCAGCTTGGAATTTAGCGTGGTAGAAAGTGGCTTTAGCAGCAGAGACAGAGGAGGAAAATGTAGAGAGGAGGGAGTGAAAGGATGCCAGGTCCGCAGGGAGGCGAGTTTTCCTCCATTTCCGCTCGGCTGCCCGGAGCCCTGTTCTGTGAGCTCGCAATGAGTCATCGAGCCACGGAGCGGGAGGGGAGGACCGAGCCGGCCTGGAGGATAGGGGACATAGAGAGTCAAGGGATGCAGAGAGGGAGGAGAGGAGGGTTGAGGAGGCAGAATCAGGAGATAGGTGGGAGAAGGTTTGAGCGGAGGGAAGAGATGATAGGATGGAAGAGGAGAGAGTAGCGGGGGAGAGAGAGCGAAGGTTGGGACGGCGCGATACCATCCGAGTAGGGGCAGTGTGGGAGGTGTTGGATGAGAGCGAGAGGGAAAAGGATACAAGGCAGTGGTCGGAGACTTGGAGGGGAGTTGCAATGAGGTTAGTGGAAGAACAGCATCTAGTAAAGATGAGGTCGAGCGTATTGCCTGCCTTGTGAGTAGGGGGGAAGGTGAGAGGGTGAGGTCAAAAGAGGAGAGGAGTGGAAAGAAGGAGGCAGAGAGGAAAGAGTCAAAGGTAGACGTGGGGAGGTTAAAGTCGCCCAGAACTGTGAGAGGTGAGCCGTCCTCAGGAAAGGAGCTTATCAAGGCATCAAGCTCATTGATGAACTCTCCGAGGGAACCTGGAGGGCGATAAATGATAAGGATGTTAAGCTTGAAAGGGCTAGTAACTGTGACAGCATGGAATTCAAAGGAGGCGATAGACAGATGGGTAAGGGGAGAAAGAGAGAATGACCACTTGGGAGAGATGAGGATCCCGGTGCCACCACCCCGCTGATCCATGTTTCCGTCAGGGCCAAGAAGTCGAGGGACTGGAGGGAGGCATGGGCTGAGATGAACTCTGCCTTGTTGACCGCAGATTGGCAGTTCCAGAGGCTACCGGAGACCTGGAACTCCACGTGGGTCGTGCGCGCTGGGACCACCAGAGTAGGGTGGCCGCGGCCACGCGGTGAGGAGCATTTGTATGGTCTGTGCAGAGAGGAGAGAACAGGGATAAACCGACACATAGTTGACAGGCTACAGAAGAGGCTACGCTAATGCAAAGGAGATTGGAATGACAAGTGGACTACACGTCTCGAATGTTCAGAAAGTTAAGCTACGTAGCAAGAATCTTATTGACTAAAATGATAAAAATGATACAGTACTGCTGAAGTAGGCCAGCTGGCAGTGGGTGCGTTGTTGACACTACACTAATCAAGTCGTTCCGTTGAGTGTAATAGTTTCTGCAGTGTTGCTATTCGGGGGCTAGCAGGCTAGCTAGCAGTGTTGTTTACGTTACGTTGCGTTAAAAGAACGACAATAGATGGCTAGCGAACCTAGAAAAATCGCTCTAGACTACACAATTATCTTTGATACAAAGACGGCTAAGTAGCTAGCTAAGTAGCTAGCTATGATCAAACAAATCAAACCATTGTACTGTAATGAAAATGAAGTGAAAATGTGATACAACCTGTGAATGCGACCGGGTAGTTGAGTTCTATACAGAAGACGTTGGCTAGCGTTGGCTAGCTGTTGGCTAGCTAGCAGAGTCACCTACGTTAAGGACGACAAATAGCTGGCTAGCTAACTCTCGGTAAATTAAGATAATCACTCTAAGACTACACACTCTAAACCTAAACAACACAATTATCTTGGATACGATGATACGATGATACGAAGACAGCAAAGACAGCTATGTAGCTAGCTAACACTAAACTAATCAAGTCGTTCAGTTGAGTGTAACAGTTTCTCCAGTGCAGCTAATCAGTGGACGTTAGCTAGCTGGCTAGTGAAGACTACGTTAGGACGGCGAAATACGATAATTACGCAATTATCTTTGATACAAAGACGGCTATGTAGCTAGCTGAGAAGAAATTGCTAAGATAAGACAAATCAAACCGTTGTGATATAATGAAATATAATGAAAAAGTTATACTACCCGTTGGAGCGACGTGCAGATGCGACCACTCGCTCCAACCGGAACCGGAACCGAGTTTATACATGGAGTTTATACAGTATATGGAGTTTATACATGGAGTTTATACATGGAGTTTATACATGGAGTTTATACATTAGTTTATATTTGGAGTTTATACATGGAGTTTATACAGTATATGGAGTGTTATACAGTATAGGGTGATCACCTATGGAGTTTATATTCTAGTTTATATATGGAGTTTATATATGGAGTTTATACAGTATAGAGTTTATACAGTTTATAGGAGTTTATACAGTATATGGAGTTTATATATGGAGTTTATATATGAGTTTATATATGGAGTTTATACAGTATATGGAGTTTATACAGTATATGGAGTTTATACAGTATATGGAGTTTATACAGTATATGGAGTTTATATATGGAGTTTATACAGTATATGGAGTTTATATGGAGTTTTTATATAGAGTTTATATATGGAGTTTATATATGGAGTTTATACATGGATTTATACATGGAGGTTTATACATGGAGTTTGTATATGGAGTTTATATATGGACACATATACCAGTTTATACAAGGGTTCAAGTGTTTTATTATCATGGAGTTTATATATTCCATTTTATATATAAAGTTTAGAGTAAACACTTTGTCATAGTGGAAGATTTATCTTGGTCTTTGGGGGTGAATCATTGAGAACTCATCAGTTCCTTTCTTCAGAAACCTCCTTCTCCACCGTAAGTTCTCAAACAGAAACAGAGTTTATTTAAGTCCAAACAGGGTCAAAGAAAGACTGTAGAAAATAACTGGAGAAGGGCACAGACTGCAGGTCCTGATTGGTTTCACCGTAGTCTGCAGTTTGACACCTGCTCACACGCAGCATCTGATGAAGGCAAAAAACACTGTCCATGGTCCTGGGGGAATACACAATCACAGCAAAAACAAAGCAACAGGGCGACAACGTCCCATCCACCACACAATCCCTGAATACTAAACATAGTTAACCGACGGGACAGGAACATTATTTATACAGCTAAGTGACACTATTTACACAGCTAAGTGACACTAGGTTGGGAAGACTAAATGACACTATTTACACAGCTAAGTGACACCATTTATACAGCTAAATGACACTATTAACAACATGGATAAATGCTGTTTTCATCTGGTGAAACCTCTGTGTAAGCCTCAGCAACAAAGTTTCAGTAGAAAACGACAAATCCTGAATCCTTAACAGGAAATGTCCAAACAGGGAATAACAGAAATCCTCTAGTCTGTAGAGGGGAATAACAGGAGAAGCGGCCACAGACTGCAGGTCGCTCCGGGTAGGCGCAGGCCGTAGCTGACAGAGACACCTGCTCACACGCAGCATCTGATGAAGGCAAAAACACGACAGGACAGGGCGATACACAATCACAGCACGGTGAATTCTAAACAAGGAACCGACAGGACAGGAACGGAACACAAAGGAAGAAATAGGGACTCTAATCAGGGGAAAGGATCGGGAACAGGTGTGGGAAGACTAAATGATGATTAGGGGAATAGGAACAGCTGGGAGCAGGAACGGAACGATAGAGAGAAGAGAGAGCGAGAGAGTGAGAGAGGGAGGGGGAGAGAGAGGGATAGAAAGAGGGAAAGAACCTAATAAGACCAGCAGAGGGAAACGAATAGAATGGGGAGCACAGGGACAAGACATGATAATAAATGACAAACATGACAGTACCCCCCACTCACCGAGCGCCTCCTGGCGCACTCGAGGAGGAATCCTGGCGGCAACGGAGGAAATCATCGATGAGTGAACGGTCCAGCACGTCCCGAGACGGAACCCAACTCCTCTCCTCAGGACCGTAACCCTCCCAATCCACTAAGTATTGGTGACCCCGTCCCCGAGAACGCATGTCCATGATCTTATGTACCTTGTAAATAGGTGCGCTCGACAAGGACGGGAGGGGGGAGGGAAGACGAACGGGGGTGCGAAGAAAGGGCTTAACACAGGAGACATGGAAGACAGGATGGACGCGACGAAGATGTCGCGGAAGAAGCAGTCGCACAGCGACAGGATTGACGACCTGGGAGACACGGAACGGACCAATGAACCGCGGAGTCAACTTACGAGAAGCTGTCGTAAGAGGAAGGTTGCGAGTGGAAAGCCACACTCTCTGGCCGCAACAATACCTTGGACTCTTAATCCTGCGTTTATTGGCGGCTCTCACAGTCTTCCCCGCAGACAAAGGCAGACCGGTAATGAAGTCTAAGGCGATGTGAGACCATGGTCGAGAAGGAATGGGGAGCGGTCTGAGACGACCGGCAGGAGGAGAGTTACCCGACTTAGTCTGCGCGCAGTCCGAACAAGCAGCCACGAAACGGCGCGTGTCACGCTCCTGAGTCGGCCACCAAAAGCGCTGGCGAATAGACGCAAGAGTGCCTCGAACACCGGGATGACCAGCTAACTTGGCAGAGTGAGCCCACTGAAGAACAGCCAGACGAGTGGAAACAGGAACGAAAAGGAGGTTACTAGGACAAGCGCGCGGCGACGCAGTGTGCGTGAGTGCTTGCTTAACCTGTCTTTCAATTCCCCAGACTGTTAACCCGACAACACGCCCATAAGGAAGAATCCCCTCGGGATCAGTAGAAGCCACAGAAGAACTAAACAGACGGGATAAGGCATCAGGCTTGGTGTTCTTGCTACCCGGACGGTAAGAAATCACAAACTCGAAACGAGCGAAAACAACGCCCAACGAGCTTGACGGGCATTAAGTCGTTTGGCAGAACGGATGTACTCAAGGTTCTTATGGTCTGTCCAAACGACAAAAGGAACGGTCGCCCCTCCAACCACTGTCGCCATTCGCCTAGGGCTAAGCGGATGGCGAGCAGTTCACGGTTACCCACATCATAGTTGCGCTCAGATGGCGACAGGCGATGAGAAAAATAAGCGCAAGGATGAACCTTATCGTCAGACTGGAAGCGCTGGGATAGAATGGCTCCCACGCCTACCTCTGAAGGCGTCAACCTCGACAATGAATTGTCTAGTGACGTCAGGAGTAACGAGGATAGGAGCGGACGTAAAACGTTCTTTTAGAAGATCAAAAGCTCCCTGGGCGGAACCGGACCACTTAAAACACGTCTTGACAGAAGTAAGAGCTGTGAGAGGGGCAGCAACTTGACCGAAATTACGAATGAAACGCCGATAGAAATTAGCGAAACCTAAAAAGCGCTGCAACTCGACACGTGACCTTGGAACGGGCCAATCACTGACAGCTTGGACCTTAGCGGAATCCATCTGAATGCCTTCAGCGGAAATAACGGAACCGAGAAAAGTAACGGAGGAGACATGAAAAGAGCACTTCTCAGCCTTTACGTAGAGACAATTCTCTAAAAGGCGCTGTAGAACACGTCGAACGTGCTGAACATGAATCTCGAGTGACGGAGAAAAAAATCAGGATATCGTCAAGATAGACAAAAACAAAGATGTTCAGCATGTCTCTCAGAACATCATTAACTAATGCCTGAAAAACAGCTGGCGCATTGGCGAGACCGAACGGCAGAACCCGGTACTCAAAATGCCCTAACGGAGTGTTAAACGCCGTTTTCCACTCGTCCCCCTCTCTGATGCGCACGAGATGGTAAGCGTTACGAAGGTCCAACTTAGTAAAGCACCTGGCTCCCTGCAGAATCTCGAAGGCTGATGACATAAGGGGAAGCGGATAACGATTCTTAACCGTTATGTCATTCAGCCCTCGATAATCCACGCAGGGGCGCAGAGTACCGTCCTTCTTCTTAACAAAAAGAACCCCGCCCCGGCCGGAGAAGAAGAAGGCACTATGGTACCGGCGTCAAGAGACACAGACAAATAATCCTCGAGAGCCTTACGTTCGGGAGCCGACAGAGAGTATAGTCTACCTCGAGGAGGAGTGGTCCCCGGAAGGAGATCAATACTACAATCATACGACCGGTGAGGAGGAAGGAGTTGGCTCGGGACCGACTGAAGACCGTGCGCAGATCATGATATTCCTCCGGCACTCCTGTCAAATCGCCAGGTTCCTCCTGAGAAGTAGGGACAGAAGAAACGGGAGGGATGGCAGACATTAAACACTTCACATGACAAGAAACGTTCCAGGATAGGATAGAATTACTAGACCAATTAATAGAAGGATTATGACATACTAGCCAGGGATGACCCAAAACAACAGGTGTAAACGGTGAACGGAAAATCAAAAAAGAAATAGTCTCACTGTGGTTACCAGATACTGTGAGAGTTAAAGGTAGTGTCTCAAATTTGATACTGGGAAGATGACTACCATCTAAGGCAAACATGGGCGTAGGCTTGTCTAACGGTCTGAAAGGAATGTTATGTTTCCGAACCCATGCTTCGTCCATGAAACAACCCTCAGCCCCAGAGTCAATCAAGGCACTGCATGTAGCACCCGAACCGGTCCAGCGTAGATGGACCGACATAGTAGTACAAGATCTAGATGAAGAGACCTGAGTAGTAGCGCTCACCAGTAGCCCTCCGCTTACTGATGGGCTCTGGCCTCTTACTGGACATGAATTAACAAAATGTCCAGCAACTCCGCAATAGAGGCACAGGCGGTTGGTGATCCTCCGTTCCCTCTCCTTAGTCGAGATGCGAATCCCTCCCAGCTGCATGGGCTCAGTCTCAAAGCCAGAGGAGGGAGATGGTTGCGATGCGGAGCAGGGAAACACCGTTGATGCGAGCTCTCTTCCACGAGCCCGGTGACGAAGATCTACCCGTCGTTCTATGCGGATGGCGAGAGCAATCAAAGAGTCCACATCTGAAGGAACCTCCCGGGAGAGAATCTCATCCTTAACCACTGCGTGGAGTCCCTCCAGAAAACGAGCGAGCAGCGCCGGCTCGTTCCACTCACTAGAGGCAGCAAGAGTGCGAAACTCAATAGAATAATCCGTTATGGACCGTTCACCTTGGCATAAGGAAGCCAGGGCCCTAGAAGCCTCCCTACCAAAAACTGAACGGTCAAAACCCGAATCATCTCCTCTTTAAAGTTCTGGAACTTGTTAGAGCAATCAGCCCTTGCCTCCCAGATAGCTGTGCCCCATTCTCGAGCCCGGCCAGTAAGGAGTGAAATGACGTAAGCAACCCGAGCTCTCTCTCTAGAGTATGTGTTGGGTTGAGAGAGAACACAATCTCACACTGCGTGAGAAAGGAGCGGCACTCAGTGGGCTGCCCGGAGTAGCAAGGTGGGTTATTAACCCTAGGTTCTGGAGGCTCGGCAGGCCAGGAAGTAACAGGTGGCACGAGACGTAGACTCTGGAACTGTCCAGAGAGGTCGGAAACCTGAGCGGCCAGGTTCTCCACGGCATGGCGAGCAGCAGACAATTCCTGCTCGTGTCTGCCGAGCATGGCTCCTTGGATCTTGACGGCAGTGTAACGAGCGTCTGAAGTCGCTGGGTCCATTCCTGGTCGGTTCCTTCTCAGGAAATGTCCAAACAGGGAATAACAGAAATCCTCTAGTCTGTAGAGGGGAATAACAGGAGAAGCGGCCACAGACTGCAGGTCGCTTCGGGTAGGCGCAGGCCGTAGCAGACAGAGACACCTGCTCACACGCAGCATCTGATGAAGGCAAAAACACGACAGGACAGGGCGATACACAATCACAGCACGGTGAATTCTAAACAAGGAACCGACAGGACAGGAACGGAACACAAAGGA
>NW_025754120.1:0-9605 GCF_021184085.1 Oncorhynchus gorbuscha | reverse complement strand
AATCAAATCAAATCAAATCAAATTTATTTATATAGCCCTTCGTACATCAGCTGATATCTCAAAGTGCTGTACAGAAACCCAGCCTAAAACCCCAAACAGCAAACAATGCAGGTGTAAAAGCACGGTGGCTAGGAAAAACTCCCTAGAAAGGCCAAAACCTAGGAAGAAACCTAGAGAGGAACCGGGCTATGTGGGGTGGCCAGTCCTCTTCTGGCTGTGCCGGGTAGAGATTATAACAGAAAATGACCAAGATGTTCAAATGTTCATAAATGACCAGCATGGTCAAATAATAATAAGGCAGAACAGTTGAAACTGGAGCAGCAGCACAGTCAGGTGGACTGGGGACAGCAAGGAGCCATCATGTCAGGTAGTCCTGGGGCACGGTCCTAGGGCTCAGGTCCTCCGAGAGAGAGAAAGAAAGAGAGAATTAGAGAGAGCATATGTGGGGTGGCCAGTCCTCTTCTGGCTGTGCCGGGTGGAGATTATAACAGAACGTGGCCAAGATGTTCAAATGTTCATAAATGACCAGCATGGTTGAATAATAGTAAGGCAGAACAGTTGAAACTGGAGCAGGAGCATGGCCAGGTGGACTGGGGACAGCAAGGAGTCCTCATGTCAGGTAGTCCTGGGACATGGTCCTAGGGCCCAGGCCAGTTGAAACTGGAGCAGCAGCATGGCCAGGTGGACTGGGGACAGCAAGGAGTCATCATGTCAGGTAGTCCTGGGGCATGGTTCTAGGGCTCAGGTCCTCCGAGAGAGAAAGAAGGAGAGAAGGAGAGAATTAGAGAACGCACACTTAGATTTACACAGGACACCGAATAGGACAGGAGAAGTACTCCAGATAAACAAACTGACCCTAGCCCCCCGACACATAAACTACTGCAGCATAAATACTGGAGGCTGAGACAGGAGGGGTCAGGAGACACTGTGGCCCCATCCGAGGACACCCCGGACAGGGCCAAACAGGAAGGATATAACCCCACCCACTTTGCCAAAGCACAGCCCCCACACCACTAGAGGGAAATCTACAACCACCAACTACCATCCTGAGACAAGGCCGAGTATAGCCCACAAAGATCTCCGACACGGTACAACCCAAGGTCTAGCTTCAAATTCAGTGCCTCATTGCTTCTTGACATCATGAGAAAATCAAAAGAAATCAGCCAAGACCTCAGAAAAAAATAGTAGACCTCCACAAGTCTGGTTCAAACTTGGGAGCAATTTCCAAATGCCTGAAGGTACCACGTTCATCTGTACAAACAATATTACACACGTATAAACACCATGGGACCACACATCTGTCATACTGCTTAGGAAGGAGATGTGTTCTGTCTCCTAGAGATGAACATACTCTGGTGTGAAAAGTGCAAATAAATCCCAGAACAACAGCAAAGGACCTTGTGAGGATGCTGGAGGAAACGGGTACAAAAGTATCTATATCCACAGTAAAACAAGTCCTATATTAACATAACCTGAAAGGCCAAACAGCAAGGAAGAAGCCACTGCTCCAAAACCGCCATAAAAAAGCCAGACCACGGTTTGCAACTGCACATGGGGACAAAGATCGTACTTTTGGTGAAATGCCCTCTGGTCTGATGAAACAAAAATAGAACTGTTTTGCCATAATGACCATCGTTATGTTTGGAGGAAAAAGAGGGGGAGGCTTGCAAGCCGAAGAACACCGTGAAGGACCGGGGTGGGAGCATCATGTTGGGGGGGGTGCTTTGCTGCAATAGGGACTGGTGCACTTCACAAAATAGATGGCATCTGAGGAAGGAGAATTATGTGGATATATTGAAGCAACACCTCAAGCTATCAGTCAGGAAGTTAAAGCTTGTTCGCAAATGGGTCTTCCAAACAGACAATGACCCCAAGCATACTTCCAAAGTTGTGGAAAAATGGCTTAAGGACAACAAAGTCAAGGTATTGGAGTGAACATCACAAAGCCCTGACCTCAATCCTATAGAAAATCTGTGGGCAGAACTGAAAAAGTGTGTGCGAGCAAGGAGGCCTACAAACCTGACTCAGTTACACCAGCTCTGTCAGGAGGAATGGGTCAAAATTTGTTTCAACTTATTGTGGGAAGCTTGTGGAAGGCTACCCAAAACGTTTGACCCAAGTTAAACAATTTAAAGGCAATACTACCAAATACTAATTGAGTGTATGTAAACTTCTGACACACTGCGAATGTGATGAAAGAAATAAAAGCTGAAATAAATCATTCTCTCTACTATTATAAAAGACAATACTGTGCAGTCGTCTTCATCGACCTTGCCAAGGCTTTCGACTCTGTCAATCACCATATTCTTATCGGCAGACTCAGTAGCCTCGGTTTTTCTGATGACTGCCGTGCCTGGTTCACCAACTACTTTGCAGACAGAGTTCAGTGTGTCAAATCGGAGGGCATGCTGTCCGGTCCTCTGGCAGTCTCTATGGGGGTGCCACAGGGTTCAATTCTCGGGCCGACTCTTTTCTCTGTATATATCAATGATGTTGCTTTTGCTGTGGGCGATTCCCTGATCCACCTCTACGCAGACGACACCATTCTATATACTTCCGGACCGTCCTTGGACACTGTGCTATCTTAATCTGCAAAATTTTAATTATTCGCCTACCTCCTCATGCCTTTTGCACACAATGTATATAGATTCTCTTTTTTTCTACTGTGTTATTGACTTGTTAATTGTTTACTCCATGTGTAACTCTGTGTTGTCTGTTCACACTGCTATGCTTTATCTTGGCCAGGTCACAGTTGCAAATGAGAACTTGTTCTCAACTAGCCTACCTGGTTAAATAAAGGTGAAATAAAACATTTAAAAAATAAAATTCGGACATTTCACATTCTTAAAATTAATTGGTGATCCTAACTGACCCAAGACAGGGAATTTTTACTCTGATTAAATGTCAGTGTCATGTTTTGTCTTATTTTGTCTTGTCATTTTGCTTTTCCCTCTGTTCGTTTTCCCCCTGCTGGTCTTTTTAGGTTCGTTCCCCTCTTTCTCTCTTCCTCCCTCTCTCTCTTCTCTCTATCGCTCCGTTCCTGCTCCCAGCTGTTCCTATTCCCCCTAATCAATCATTTAGTCTTCCCACACCTGTTCCCTATCTTTCCCCCTGATTAGAGTCCCTATTTCTCCCCTTGTTTTCCGTTTCTGCCCTGTCGGATCCTTGTCTATGGTTCACCGTGCTGTGTATCGCCCTGTCGTGTCGTGTTTCCCTCAGATGCTGCGTGGTGAGCAGGTGTCTGAGTCTGCTACGTTCAAGTGCCTTCCCGAGGCAACCTGCAGTTCATGATCGAGTCTCCAGTCTGTTCTCGTCATTACGAGTGGAATTATGCTTTATGATTGTAGATTTACTTTACTGGATTAAAGACTCTGTTTTCGCCAAGTTGCTTTTGGGTCCTCATTCACCTGCATAACAGTCAGGAATTGTGAAAAACTGAGTTTAAATGTATTTGGCTAAGGTGTATGTAAACTTAAGACTTCAACTGTAGATTAGTTGATGACTTGTCTAGAGTTGCTGTTTACAGTTAATCCCCCATATAATTTTCCGTAACATTGAGAGAGTTCTAGTATGAGGTCATGAATTCACTTTGGGTCGTCTTCATTTGGACATTAACAGTTCAGTAAAGTGTCTTTTTCTTGTGCCAGGTTTTTTTCTACCATTATAAAACGTCCATTTGGGTCTGTAGTCATTTCTGTAGACTGAAATGGGACTTTTTTATTAATGAGAATTGATAGAACTACTCATGCTCAATCAAACCGATCTCATGAAATAATATACCCACAGTCTGTTTCCCTTCCTGTTTACAGTGACTCAGGAGAAAACATTGGAGACCGAAGGAGCAGATTCCACTCTTCTCTGTTCAAACCAAACACTCGCTGACATCCTGACTGTAGTATGTCACAAAAATAGAGTTATAAGTGAGGGTCATGAGTGTAGAGTATCACAAGACTTTGAAACAAAACATACCAACAGCAATTGTGACCCCAGAGTCACACTGCAGGCAGAGAATGACAGTGTTTCTACACATCACCAACATACAACCATCTGACGAAGGAAGCTACACCTGTGATTGTACACATTATAAAGGCAGTGCTGATATAAAAATACATATTTCGGTCAATGGTAAGTGTTTGGTCTGATGGGATTGGTCACAATCATTTTAAAATGAACCCCAGCATATCTTATCATTACATATTTCGTGGAATGCCTGTCATGTGCAAAAGTACATTCAGTATTTCATATGTATTTTGCTTACCTTGATGTTCTGTGAGTGTTTTGCTGTCTTGTTTTGTAACATCTGTCATAGACGTTACATCTGACAGAACTGAGAGAATCTCTGTTGTTATGCAGGTGAATGAGGACCCAAAAGTGACTTGGCGAAAACAGAGTCTTTAATCCAGTAAAGTAAATATACAATCATAAAGCACAATTCCACTCGTAATGACGAGAACAGACTGGAGACTCGATCATGAACTGCAGGTTGCCTCGGGAAGGCACTTGAGACGTAGCAGACTCAGACACCTGCTCACCACAGCATCTGAGGAAACACGACACGACAGGGGCGATACACAGACACAGCACGGTGAACAATAGACAAGGATCCGACAGGGCAGAAATGGAAAACAAGGGGAGAAATAGGGACTCTAATCAGGGAAAAAGATAGGGAACAGGTGTGGGAAGACTAAATGATTGATTAGGGGAATAGGAACAGCTGGGAGCAGGAACGGAATGATAGAGAAGAGAGAGAGGAAGGGAGAGAAAAGAGAACGAACCTAAAAAAGACCAGCAGGGGAAAACGAACAGAGGGAAAAGCAAAATGACAAGACAATATAAGACAAAACATGACAGTACCCCCCACTCACCGGCGCCTCCTGGCGCACTCGAGAGGAATCAAGGCGGCAACGGAGGAAATCATCAATAAGTGAACGGTCCAGCACGTCCCGGAGACGGAACCCAACTCCTCTCCTCAGGACCGTAACCTCCCAATCCACTAAGTATTGGTGACCCCGTCCCCGAACGCATGTCCATGATCCTCACATACCTTGTAAATAGGTGCGCTCTCGACAAGGACGGGAGGGGGAGGGAAGACGAACGAGTGCGAAGAAAGAAGGACTTGACACAGGAGACATGGAAGACAGGATGGACGCGACGAAGATGTCGCGGAAGAAGCAGTCGCACAGCGACAGGATTGACGACCTGGGAGACACGGAACGGACCAATGAACCGCGGAGTCAACTTACGAGAAGCTGTCGTAAGGGGAAGGTTGCGAGTGGAAAGCCACACTCTCTGGCCGCAACAATACCTAGGACTCTTAATCCTACGTTTATTGGCGGCTCTCACAGTCTGTGCCCTGTAACGGCAAAGTGCAGACCTCACCCTCCTCCAGGTGCGCTCACAACGTTGGACAAACGCTTGAGCGGAGGGAACGCTGGACTCGGCAAGCTGGGATGAGAACAGAGGAGGCTGGTAACCCAGACTACTCTGAAACGGAGATAACCCGGTAGCAGACGAAGGAAGCGAGTTGTGAGCGTATTCTGCCCAGGGGAGCTGTTCTGCCCAAGACGCAGGGTTTCTGAAAGAAAGGCTGCGTAGTATGCGACCAATCGTCTGATTGGCCCTCTCTGCTTGACCGTTAGACTGGGGATGAAACCCGGAAGAGAGACTGACGGACGCACCAATCAAACGACAGAACTCCCTCCAAAACTGTGACGTGAATTGCGGGCCTCTGTCTGAAACGGCGTCTAACGGGAGGCCATGAATTCTGAACACATTCTCGATGATGATTTGTGCCGTCTCCTTAGCGGAAGGAAGTTTAGCGAGGGGAATGAAATGTGCCGCCTTAGAGAACCTATCGACAACCGTAAGAATCATAGTCTTCCCCGCAGACAAAGGCAGACCGGTAATGAAGTCTAGGGCGATGTGAGACCATGGTCGAGAAGGAATGGGGAGCGGTCTGAGACGACCGGCAGGAGGAGAGTTGCCTGACTTAGTCTGCGCGCAGTCCGAACAAGCAGCCACGAAACGGCGCGTGTCACGCTCCTGAGTCGGCCACCAAAAGCGCTGGCGAATAGACGCAAGAGTGCCTCGAACACCGGGATGACCAGCTAACTTGGCAGAGTGAGCCCACTGAAGAACAGCCAAACGAGTGGAAACAGGAACGAAAAGAAGGTTACTAGGACAAGCGTGCGGCGACGCAGTGTGCGTGAGTGCTTGCTTAACCTGTCTTTCAATTCCCCAGACTGTCAACCCGACAACACGCCCATAAGGAAGAATCCCCTCGGGATCAGTAGAAGCCACAGAAGAACTAAAAAGACGGGATAAGGCATCAGGCTTGGTGTTCTTGCTACCCGGACGGTAAGAAATCACAAACTCGAAACGAGCGAAAAACAACGCCCAACGAGCTTGATGAGCATTAAGTCGTTTGGCAGAACGGATGTACTCAAGGTTCTTATGGTCTGTCCAAACGACAAAAGGAACGGTCGCCCCCTCCAACCACTGTCGCCATTCGCCTAGGGCTAGCGGATGGCGAGCAGTTCGCGGTTACCCACATCATAGTTGCGTTCAGATGGCGACAGGCGATGAGAAAAATAAGCGCAAGGATGAACCTTATCGTCAG
The DNA here is from genome assembly GCF_021184085.1 of Oncorhynchus gorbuscha. Classification (NCBI taxonomy): domain Eukaryota; kingdom Metazoa; phylum Chordata; class Actinopteri; order Salmoniformes; family Salmonidae; genus Oncorhynchus; species Oncorhynchus gorbuscha. The sequence goes on along the minus strand of NW_025754120.1, from coordinate 2,986 downwards.
ACTGGAAGCGCTGGATAAAGATGGCTCCCCCGCCTACCTCTGAAGGGTCAACCTCGGCAATGAATTGTCTAGTGACGTCAGAGTAACGAGGATAGGAGCGGACGTAAAACGTTCTTTTAGAAGATCAAAAGCTCCCTGGGCGGAACCGGACCACTTAAAACACGTCTTGACAGAAGTAAGAGCTGTGAGAGGGCAGCAACTTGACCGAAATTACGAATGAAACGCCGATAGAAATGAGCGAAACCTAGAAAGCGCTGCAACTCGACACGTGACCTTGAACGGGCCAATCACTGACAGCTTGGACCTTAGCGGAATCCATCTGAATGCCTTCAGCGGAAATAACGGAACCGAGAAAAGTAACGGAGGAGACATGAAAAGAGCACTTCTCAGCCTTTACGTAGAGACAATTCTCTAAAAGGCGCTGTAGAACACGTCGAACGTGCTGAACATGAATCTCGAGTGACGGTGAAAAAATCAGGATATCGTCAAGATAGACAAAACAAAGATGTTCAGCATGTCTCTCAGAACATCATTAACTAATGCCTGAAAAACAGCTGGCACATTGGCCGAGACCAAACGGCAGAACCCGGTACTCAAAAATGCCCTAACGGAGTGTTAAACGCCGTTTTCCACTCGTCCCCCTCTGATGCGCACTAGATGGTAAGCGTTACGAAGGTCCAACTTAGTAAAGCACCTGGCTCCCTGCAGAATCTCGAAGGCTGATGACATATGGGAAGCGGATAACGATTCTTAACCGTTATGTCATTCAGCCCTCGATAATCCACGCAGGGCGCAGAGTACCGTCCTTCTTCTTAACAAAAAAAACCCCGCCCCGGCCGGAGAGGAAGAAGGCACTATGGTACCGGCGTCAAGAGACACAGACAAATAATCCTCGAGAGCCTTACGTTCGGGAGCCGACAGAGTATAGTCTACCCCCGGGAGGAGTGGTCCCCCGGAAGGAGATCAATACTACAATCATACGACCGGTGAGGAGGAAGGGAGTTGGCTCGGGACCGACTGAAGACCGTGCGCAGATCATGATATTCCTCCGGCACTCCTGTCAAATCGCCAGGTTCCTCCTGAGAAGTAGGGACAGAAGAAACGGGAGGGATGGCAGACATTAAACACTTCACATGACAAGAAACGTTCCAGGATAGGATAGAATTACTAGACCAATTAATAGAAGGATTATGACATACTAGCCAGGGATGACCCAAAACAACAGGTGTAAAGGTGAACGAAAAATCAAAAAAGAAATAGTCTCATTGTGGTTACCAGATACTGTGAGGGTTAAAGGTAGTGTCTCAAATCTGATACTGGGAAGATGACTACCATCTAAGGCGAACATGGCGTAGGCTTGTCTAACTCTCTGAAAGGAATGTCATGTTTCCGAGCCCATGCTTCCCATGAAACAACCCTCAGCCCCAGAGTCTATCAAGGCACTGCATGTAGCACCCGAACCGGTCAGCGTAGATGGACCGACAAAGTAGTACAGGATCTAGATGGAGAGACCTGAGTAGTAGCGCTCACCAGTAGCCCTCCGTTTACTGATGAGCTCTGGCTTTTACTGGACATGAATTAACAAAATGTCCAGCAAGTCCGCAATAGAGGCACAGGCGGTTGGTGATCCTCCGTTCCTCTCCTTAGTCGAGATGCGAATACCTCCCAGCTGCATGGGCTCAGTCTCTGAGCCAGAGGAGGGAGATGGTTGCGATGCGGAGCAGGGAAACACCGTTGACGCAAGCTCTCTACCACGAGCCTGGTGACGAAGATCTACCCGTCGTTCTATGCGGATGGCGAGAGCAATCAAAGAGTCCACACTTGAAGGAACCTCGGGAGAGAATCTCATCTTTAACCACTGCGTGGAGTCCTCCAGAAAACGAGCGAGCAGCGCCGGCTCGTTCCACTCACTAGAGGCAGCAAGAGTCACGAAACTCAATAGAGTAATCCGTTATGGATCGATCACCTTGGCATAGGGAAGCCCAGGGCCCTAGAAGCCTCCCTACCAAAAACTGAACGGTCAAAAACCCGAATCATCTCCTCTTTAAAGTTCTGGTAATTGTTAGAGCAATCAGCCCTTGCCTCCCAGATAGCTGTGCCCCACTCTCGAGCCCGGCCAGTAAGGAGTGAAATGACGTAAGCAACCCGAGCTCTCTCTCTAGAGTATGTGTTGGGTTGGAGAGAGAACACAATATCACACTGGGTGAGAAAGGAGCGGCACTCCGTGGGCTGCCCGGAGTAGCAAGGTGGGTTATTAACCCTAGGTTCCGGAGGCTCGGCAGGCCAGGAAGTAACAGGTGGCACGAGACGAAGACTCTGGAACTGTCCAGAGAGGTCGGAAACCTGAGCGGCCAGGTTCTCCACGGCATGGCGAGCAGCAGACAATTCCTGCTCGTGTCTGCCGAGCATGGCTCCTTGGATCTCGACGGCAGTGTTACGAGCGTCTGTAGTCGCTGGGTCCATTCTTTGGTCGGATCCTTCTGTTATGCAGGTGAATGAGGACCCAAAAGCGACTTGGCGAAAACAGAGTCTTTAATCCAGTAAAGTAAATATACAATCATAAAGCACAATTCCACTCGTAATGACGAGAACAGACTGGAGACTCGATCATGAACTGCAGGTTGCCTCGGGAAGGCACTTGAACGTAGCAGACTCAGACACCTGCTCACCACGCAGCATCTGAGGGAAACACGACACGACAGGGCGATACACAGACACAGCACGGTGAACAATAGACAAGGATCCGACAGGGCAGAAACGGAAAACAAGGGGAGAAATAGGGACTCTAATCAGGGAAAAGATAGGGAACAGGTGTGGGAAGACTAAATGATTGATTAGGGGAATAGGAACAGCTGGGAGCAGGAACGGAACGATAGAGAGAAGAGAGAGAGGAAGGGAGAGAGAAAAAGGGGAACGAACCTAAAAGACCAGCAGGGGAAAACGAACAGAGGGAAAAGCAAAATGACAAGACAATATAAGATAAAAC
>NW_025754119.1:0-5000 GCF_021184085.1 Oncorhynchus gorbuscha | reverse complement strand
TCCCCCTTTCCTTTCAGTTGGACCACTGACTAGGTATCCCCTTTCCTTTCAGTTGGACCACTGACTAGGTATCCCCTTTCCTTTCAGTTGGACCACTGACTAGGTATCCCCCTTTCCTTTCAGTTGGACCACTGACTAGGTATCCCCCTTTCCTTTCAGTTGACCACTGACTAGGTATCCCCCTTTCCTTTCAGTTGGACCACTGACTAGGTATCCCCCTTTCCTTTCAGTTGGACCACTGACTAGGTATCCCCCTTTCCTTTCAGTTGGACCACTGACTAGGTATCCCCCTTTTTCTTTCAGTTGGACCACTGACTAGGTATCCCCTCTTTCCTTTGACTAGGTGTATCAGTTGGACCACTGACTAGGTATCCCCCTTTCCTTTCAGTTGGACCACTGACTAGGTATCCCCCTTTCCTTTCAGTTGGACCACTGACTAGGTATCCCCCTTTCCTTTCAGTTGGACCACTGACTAGGTATCCCCCTTTCCTTTCTGTTGTATAACTGACTAGGTATCCCCCTTTCCTTTCTGTTGTATAACTGACTAGGTATCCCCCTTTCCTTTCTGTTGTACAACTGACTAGGTATCCCCTTTCCTTTCAGTTGGACCACTGACTAGGTATCCCCTTTCCTTTCAGTTGGACCACTGACTAGGTATCCCCCTTTCCTTTCAGTTGGACCACTGACTAGGTATCCCCTTTCCTTTCAGTTGGACCACTGACTAGGTATCCCCTTTCCTTTCAGTTGGACCACTGACTAGGTATCCCCCTTTCCTTTCTGTTGTACAACTGACTAGGTATCCCCCTTTCCTTTCAGTTGGACCACTGACTAGGTATCCCCCTTTCCTTTCTGTTGTATAACTGACTAGGTATCCCCCTTTCCTTTCAGTTGGACCACTGACTAGGTATCCCCTGTTGTATAACTTTCCTTTCCCCCTTTCCTTTCAGTTGGACCACTGACTAGGTATCCCCCTTTCCTTTCAGTTGGACCACTGACTAGGTATCCCCTTTCCTTTCAGTTGTACCACTGACTAGGTATCCCCCTTTCCTTTCAGTTGGACCACTGACTAGGTATCCCCCTTTCCTTTCAGTTGGACCACTGACTAGGTATCCCCCTTTCCTTTCAGTTGGACCACTGACTAGGTATCCCCCTTTCCTTTCTGTTGTACAACTGACTAGGTATCCCCCTTTCCTTTCAGTTGTACAACTGACTAGGTATCCCCCTTTCCTTTCAGTTGGACCACTGACTAGGTATCCCCCTTTCATTTCAGAAGGACCACTGACTAGGTATCCCCCTTTCCTTTCAGTTGGACCACTGACTAGGTATCCCCCTTTCCTTTCAGTTGGACCACTGACTAGGTATCCCCCTTTCCTTTCAGTTGGACCACTGACTAGGTATCCCCCTTTCCTTTCAGTTGGACCACTGACTAGGTATCCCCCTTTCCTTTCAGTTGGACCACTGACTAGGTATCCCCTTTCCTTTCAGTTGGACCACTGACTAGGTATCCCCCTTTCCTTTCAGTTGGACCACTGACTAGGTATCCCCCTTTCCTTTCTGTTGTACAACTGACTAGGTATCCCCCTTTCCTTTCAGTTGACCACTGACTAGGTATCCCCCTTTCCTTTCTGTTGTACAACTGACTAGGTATCCCCTTTCCTTTCTGTTGTACAACTGACTAGGTATCCCCCTTTCCTTTCAGTTGGACCACTGACTAGGTATCCCCCTTTCCTTTCAGTTGGACCACTGACTAGGTATCCCCCTTTCCTTTCAGTTGGACCACTGACTAGGTATCCCCCTTTCCTTTCAGTTGGACCACTGACTAGGTATCCCCTTTCCTTTCAGTTGGACCACTGACTAGGTATCCCCCTTTCCTTTCAGTTGGACCACTGACTAGGTATCCCCCTTTCCTTTCTGTTGTACAACTGACTAGGTATCCCCCTTTCCTTTCAGTTGGACCACTGACTAGGTATCCCCTTTCCTTTCAGTTGGACCACTGACTAGGTATCCCCCTTTCCTTTCAGTTGGACCACTGACTAGGTATCCCCCTTTCCTTTCTGTTGTACAACTGACTAGGTATCCCCCTTTCCTTTCAGTTGGACCACAACTGACTAGGTATCCCCCTTTCCTTTCAGTTGGACCACTGACTAGGTATCCCCCTTTCCTTTCTGTTGTATAACTGACTAGGTATCCCCCTTTCCTTTCTGTTGTACAACTGACTAGGTATCCCCCTTTCCTTTCAGTTGGACCACTGACTAGGTATCCCCCTTTCCTTTCAGTTGGACCACTGACTAGGTATCCCCCTTTCCTTTCAGTTGGACCACTGACTAGGTATCCCCCTTTCCTTTCAGTTGGACCACTGACTAGGTATCCCCCTTTCCTTTCAGTTGGACCACTGACTAGGTATCCCCTTTCCTTTCTGTTGTACAACTGACTAGGTATCCCCCTTTCCTTTCAGTTGGACCACTGACTAGGTATCCCCCTTTCCTTTCTGTTGTATAACTGACTAGGTATCCCCCTTTCCTTTCAGTTGGACCACTGACTAGGTATCCCCCTTTCCTTTCTGTTGTATAACTGACTAGGTATCCCCCTTTCCTTTCAGTTGGACCACTGACTAGGTATCCCCCTTTCCTTTCAGTTGGACCACTGACTAGGTATCCCCCTTTCCTTTCAGTTGGACCACTGACTAGGTATCCCCCTTTCCTTTCTGTTGTACAACTGACTAGGTATCCCCCTTTCCTTTCAGTTGGACCACTGACTAGGTATCCCCCTTTCCTTTCAGTTGGACCACTGACTAGGTATCCCCCTTTCCTTTCAGTTGGACCACTGACTAGGTATCCCCCTTTCCTTTCTGTTGTACAACTGACTAGGTATCCCCTTTCCTTTCAGTTGTACAACTGACTAGGTATCCCCCTTTCCTTTCAGTTGGACCACTGACTAGGTATCCCCCTTTCATTTCAGAAGGACCACTGACTAGGTATCCCCCTTTCCTTTCAGTTGGACCACTGACTAGGTATCCCCCTTTCCTTTCAGTTGGACCACTGACTAGGTATCCCCCTTTCCTTTCAGTTGGACCACTGACTAGGTATCCCCCTTTCCTTTCAGTTGGACCACTGACTAGGTATCCCCCTTTCCTTTCAGTTGGACCACTGACTAGGTATCCCCCTTTCCTTTCAGTTGGACCACTGACTAGGTATCCCCCTTTCCTTTCAGTTGGACCACTGACTAGGTATCCCCCTTTCCTTTCAGTTGGACCACTGACTAGGTATCCCCCTTTCCTTTCTGTTGTACAACTGACTAGGTATCCCCCTTTCCTTTCAGTTGGACCACTGACTAGGTATCCCCCTTTCCTTTCTGTTGTACAACTGACTAGGTATCCCCCTTTCCTTTCTGTTGTACAACTGACTAGGTATCCCCCTTTCCTTTCAGTTGGACCACTGACTAGGTATCCCCCTTTCCTTTCAGTTGGACCACTGACTAGGTATCCCCCTTTCCTTTCAGTTGGACCACTGACTAGGTATCCCCCTTTCCTTTCAGTTGGACCACTGACTAGGTATCCCCTTTCCTTTCAGTTGGACCACTGACTAGGTATCCCCCTTTCCTTTCAGTTGGACCACTGACTAGGTATCCCCCTTTCCTTTCTGTTGTACAACTGACTAGGTATCCCCCTTTCCTTTCAGTTGGACCACTGACTAGGTATCCCCCTTTCCTTTCAGTTGGACCACTGACTAGGTATCCCCCTTTCCTTTCTGTTGTACAACTGACTAGGTATCCCCCTTTCCTTTCAGTTGGACCACTGACTAGGTATCCCCCTTTCCTTTCTGTTGTACAACTGACTAGGTATCCCCCTTTCCTTTCTGTTGTACAACTGACTAGGTATCCCCCTTTCCTTTCTGTTGTACAACTGACTAGGTATCCCCCTTTCCTTTCAGTTGGACCACTGACTAGGTATCCCCCTTTCCTTTCATTTGGACCACTGACTAGGTATCCCCCTTTCCTTTCAGTTGGACCACTGACTAGGTATCCCCCTTTTCTTTCAGTTGGACCACTGACTAGGTATCCCCCTTTCCTTTCTGTTGTACAACTGACTAGGTATCCCCCTTTCCTTTCTGTTGTACAACTGACTAGGTATCCCCCTTTCCTTTCAGTTGGACCACTGACTAGGTATCCCCTTTCCTTTCAGTTGGACCACTGACTAGGTATCCCCCTTTCCTTTCAGTTGGACCACTGACTAGGTATCCCCTTTCCTTTCAGTTGGACCACTGACTAGGTATCCCCCTTTCCTTTCAGTTGGACCACTGACTAGGTATCCCCCTTTCCTTTCAGTTGGACCACTGACTAGGTATCCCCCTTTCCTTTCAGTTGGACCACTGACTGGTACCCCCTTTCCTTTCAGTTGGACCACTGACTAGGTATCCCCTTTCCTTTCAGTTGGACCACTGACTAGGTATCCCCTTTCCTTTCTGTTGTACAACTGACTAGGTATCCCCTTTCCTTTCTGTTGTACAACTGACTAGGTATCCCCTTTCCTTTCAGCTGGACCACTGACTAGGTATCCCCTTTCCTTTCAGTTGGACCACTGTTGTATCCCCCTTTCCTTTCAGTTGGACCACTGACTAGGTATCCCCCTTTCCTTTCAGTTGGACCACTGACTAGGTATCCCCCTTTCCTTTCAGTTGGACCACTGACTAGGTATCCCCCTTTCCTTTTAGTTGGACCACTGACTAGGTATCCCCCTTTCCTTTCAGTTGGACCACTGACTAGGTATCCCCCTTTCCTTTCAGTTGTACAACTGACTAGGTATCCCCCTTTCCTTTCAGTTGGAGCACTGACTAGGTATCCCCCTTTCCTTTCAGTTGGACCACTGACTAGGTATCCCCCCTTCCTTTCTGTTGTACAACTGACTAGGTATCCCCCCTTTCCTTTCTGTTGCTTGTTGGACCACTGACTAAGCCAACTGACTAGGTATCCCCCTTTCCTTTCAGTTGGACCACTGACTAGGT
>NW_025754118.1:0-9609 GCF_021184085.1 Oncorhynchus gorbuscha | reverse complement strand
CTGCGCTGATTTCAGTTTACGTATTGCTAGGTATATCTATAATTCCATGTGTAGAACTCGTATTATCATCTACATGTATGATGAGTATTTCTGTTGAATCGATGTGGCTATGCAAAATCACTGGATGTTTTTGGAACTAGTGAATGTAATGCGCCAATGTAAACTCTGATATAAATATGCACTTTTATCAAACAAAACATGTATGTATTGTGTAACATGATGTCCTATGAGTGTCATCTGATGAAGATCATCAAAGATCTATGAGCTAACATAGTCATATGTTGTGCTTTCGCTGTAAAACATGTTTTAAATCAGACACGACACGAAGCGGCAACGGAAACTGAGATTTTGGATATAATATGCACTTTATCGAACAAAACATACATGTATTGTGTAACATGATGTCCTATGAGTGTCATCTGATGAAGATCATCAAAGATCTATGAGCTAACATAATCATATGTTGTGCTTTCGCTGTAAAACATGTTTTAAATCAGACACGACACGTAAAGCGCCAATGGAAACTGAGATTTTTGGATATAAATATGCACTTTATCGAACAAAACATACATGTATTGTGTAACATGAAGTCCTATGAGTGTCATCCGATGAAGATTTGTGCTTTTTTTTTTTTTTTTTTTTTTTTTTTTTTTTTTTTTTTTTCTCTCTCTCTCTGGCTGGTAAAATTGGCTGTGTATTTTAGTGAGTTGTTGGTGACCTAACATAATCGTTTGTGGTGCTTTCCCCATAAATCCTATTTGAAATCGGACACTGTGGTGGGATTAACAACAAGATTACATTGAAAACGATATAAAATACATGTTTCCTGATATCAACCCAGCACCCTGACTTCAACCCAACACCTGATATCAACCCAACACCCTGATTTCAACCCAACACCCTGATATCAACCCAACACCTGATTTCAACCCAGCACCCTGATTTCAACCCAGCACCCCTGATTTCAACCCAACACCTTGATTTCAACCCAGCACCCTGATTTCAACCCAGCACCCTGATTTCAACCCAGCACCCTGATTCCAACCCAGCACCCTGATTTCAACCCAGCACCCTGATTCCAACCCAGCACCCTGATTTCAACCCAGCACCCGGATTTCAACCCAACACCTTGATTCCAACCCAACACCTTGATTCCAACCCAACACCTTGATTTCAACCCAACACCCTGATTATTCTCCTGATGAGAGTCTTGTAAAATGTACTGGTGCTGAGAAATGCACACCAGAGTAAACAATCACAACCATCTTCACAGAGTCAAAACATTTCCCATCTGTCATCTCTTCATCTAACTGTTCTTGGGTCAATAATTCTCAAAGAGTAGAGCATCATTTGACTGATTCATGTTCACTTGTGTCAAACAGCATTGTAGAATGCTGTAGAAGTGAATGGAAATGCATGGTATTGACTGAAGAAGATAACCCCTGACAATCTAACACTGTCTAATGAATGTTTACACTATACTTCAATCTAACACTGTCTAATGAATGTTTATATAATATAATAATAATAATAATAATATATGCCATTTAGCAGACGCTTTTATCCAAAGCGACTTACAGTCATGTGTGCATACATTTTAGGTATGGGTGGTCCCGGGGATCGAACCCACTACCCTGGCGTTACAAGCGCCATGCTCTACCAATCAATCTAACACTGTCTAATGAATGTTTATATCACTTCAATCTAACACTGTCTAATGAATGTTTATATCACTTCAATCTAACACTGTCTAATGAATGTTTACACTATACTTCAATCTAACACTGTCTAATGAATGTTTACACTATACTTCAATCTAACACTGTCTAATGAATGTTTATATCACTTCAATCTAACACTGTCTAATGAATGTTTATATCACTAATCTAACACTGTCTAATGAATGTTTACACTATACTTCAATCTAACACTGTCTAATGAATGTTTACACTATACTTCAATCTAACACTGTCTAATGAATGTTTATATCACTTCAATCTAACACTGTCTAATGAATGTTTACACTATACTTCAATCTAACACTGTCTAATGAATGTTTACACTATACTTCAATCTAACACTGTCTAATGAATGTTTATATCACTTCAATCTAACACTGTCTAATGAATGTTTAAACTATACTTCAATCTAACACTGTCTAATGAATGTTTACACTATACTTCAATCTAACACTGTCTAATGAATGTTTACACTATACTTCAATCTAACACTGTCTAATGAATGTTTACACTATACTTCAATCTAACACTGTCTAATGAATGTTTACACTATACTTCAATCTAACACTGTCTAATGAATGTTTATATCACTTCAATCTAACACTGTCTAATGAATGTTTACTATACTTCAATCTAACACTGTCTAATGAATGTTTAAACTATACTTCAATCTAACACTGTCTAATGAATGTTTACACTATACTTCAATCTAACACTGTCTAATGAATGTTTACACTATACTTCAATCTAACACTGTCTAATGAATGTTTACACTATACTTCAATCTAACACTGTCTAATGAATGTTTACACTATACTTCAATCTAACACTGTCTAATGAATGTTTATATCACTTCAATCTAACACTGTCTAATGAATGTTTAAACTATACTTCAATCTAACACTGTCTAATGAATGTTTAAACTATACTTCAATCTAACACTGTCTAATGAATGTTTATATCACTTCAATCTAACACTGTCTAATGAATGTTTACACTATACTTCAATCTAACACTGTCTAATGAATGTTTACATCACTTCAATCTAACACTGTCTAATGAATGTTTAAACTATACTTCAATCTAACACTGTCTAATGAATGTTTATATCACTTCAATCTAACACTGTCTAATGAATGTTTACACTATACTTCAATCTAACACTGTCTAATGAATGTTTAAACTATACTTCAATCTAACACTGTCTAATGAATGTTTAAACTATACTTCAATCTAACACTGTCTAATGAATGTTTATATCACTTCAATCTAACACTGTCTAATGAATGTTTATATCACTTCAATCTAACACTGTCTAATGAATGTTTAAACTATACTTCAATCTAACACTGTCTAATGAATGTTTAAACTATACTTCAATCTAACACTGTCTAATGAATGTTTATATCACTTCAATCTAACACTGTCTAATGAATGTTTACACTATACTTCAATCTAACACTGTCTAATGAATGTTTAAACTATACTTCAATCTAACACTGTCTAATGAATGTTTAAACTATACTTCAATCTAACACTGTCTAATGAATGTTTAAACTATACTTCAATCTAACACTGTCTAATGAATGTTTATATCACTTCAATCTAACACTGTCTAATGAATGTTTACACTATACTTCAATCTAAACACTGTCTAATGAATGTTTACACTATACTTCAATCTAACACTGTCTAATGAATGTTTACACTATACTTCAATCTAACACTGTCTAATGAATGTTTACACTATACTTCAATCTAACACTGTCTAATGAATGTTTACACTATACTTCAATCTAACACTGTCTAATGAATGTTTAAACTATACTTCAATCTAACACTGTCTAATGAATGTTTACACTATACTTCAATCTAACACTGTCTAATGAATGTTTAAACTATACTTCAATCTAACACTGTCTAATGAATGTTTATATCACTTCAATCTAACACTGTCTAATGAATGTTTACACTATACTTCAATCTAACACTGTCTAATGAATGTTTACACTATACTTCAATCTAACACTGTCTAATGAATGTTTACACTATACTTCAATCTAACACTGTCTAATGAATGTTTACACTATACTTCAATCTAACACTGTCTAATGAATGTTTAAACTATACTTCAATCTAACACTGTCTAATGAATGTTTACACTATACTTCAATCTAACACTGTCTAATGAATGTTTAAACTATACTTCAATCTAACACTGTCTAATGAATGTTTACACTATACTTCAATCTAACACTGTCTAATGAATGTTTAAACTATACTTCAATCTAACACTGTCTAATGAATGTTTATATCACTTCAATCTAACACTGTCTAATGAATGTTTAAACTATACTTCAATCTAACACTGTCTAATGAATGTTTAAACTATACTTCAATCTAACACTGTCTAATGAATGTTTACACTATACTTCAATCTAACACTGTCTAATGAATGTTTAAACTATACTTCAATCTAACACTGTCTAATGAATGTTTACACTATACTTCAATCTAACACTGTCTAATGAATGTTTAAACTATACTTCAATCTAACACTGTCTAATGAATGTTTATATCACTTCAATCTAACACTGTCTAATGAATGTTTACACTATACTTCAATCTAACACTGTCTAATGAATGTTTACATCACTTCAATCTAACACTGTCTAATGAATGTTTATATCACTTCAATCTAACACTGTCTAATGAATGTTTACACTATACTTCAATCTAACACTGTCTAATGAATGTTTACACTATACTTCAATCTAACACTGTCTAATGAATGTTTATATCACTTCAATCTAACACTGTCTAATGAATGTTTACACTATACTTCAATCTAACACTGTCTAATTTACATTACATTACATTACATTACATTTAAGTCATTTAGCAGACGCTCTTATCCAGAGCGACTTACAAATTGGTGCATTCACCTTATGACATCCAGTGGGACAGTCACTTAACAATAGTGCATCTAAACCTTAGGGGGGGTGGGGTGAGAGGGATTACTTAACCTATCCTAGGTATTCCTTAAAGAGGTGGGGTTTCAGGTGTCTCCGGAAGGTGGTGATTGACTCCGCTGTCCTGGCGTCGTGAGGGAGTTTGTTCCACCATTGGGGGGCCAGGGCAGCGAACAGTTTTGACTGGGCTGAGCGGGAGCTGTACTTCCTCAGTGGTAGGGAGGCGAGCAGGCCAGAGGTGGATGAACGCAGTGCCCTTGTTTGGGTGTAGGGCCTGATCAGAGCCTGGAGGTACTGAGGTGCCGCTCCCCTCACAGCTCCGTAGGCAAGCACCATGGTCTTGTAGCGGATGCGAGCTTCAACTGGAAGCCAGTGGAGAGAACGGAGGAGCGGGGTGACGTGGAGAGAACTTGGGAAGGTTGAACACCAGACGGGCTGCGGCGTTCTGGATGAGTTGAAGGGGTTTAATGGCACAGGCAGGGAGCCCAGCCAACAGCGAGTTGCAGTAATCCAGACGGGAGATGACAAGTGCCTGGATTAGGACCTGCGCCGCTTCCTGTGTGAGGCAGGGTCGTACTCTGCGGATGTTGTAGAGCATGAACCTACAGGAACGGGCCACCGCCTTGATGTTAGTTGAGAACGACAGGGTGTTGTCCAGGATCACGCCAAGGTTCTTGGCGCTCTGGGAGGAGGACACAATGGAGTTGTCGACCGTGATGGCGAGATCATGGAACGGGCAGTCCTTCCCCCGGGAGGAAGAGCAGCTCCGTCTTGCCGAGGTTCAGCTTGAGGTGGTGATCCGTCATCCACACTGATATGTCTGCCAGACATGCAGAGATGCGATTCGCCACCTGGTCATCAGAAGGGGGAAAGGAGAAGATTAATTGTGTGTCGTCTGCATAGCAATGATAAGAGAGACCATGTGAGGTTATGACAGAGCCAAGTGACTTGGTGTATAGCGAGAATAGGAGAGGGCCAAGAACAGAGCCCTGGGGGACACCAGTGGTGAGAGCGTGGTGAGGAGACAGATTCTCGCCACGCCACCTGGTAGGAGCGACCTGTCAGGTAGGACGCAATCCAAGCGTGGGCCGCGCCGGCGATGCCCAACTCGGAGAGGGTGGAGAGGAGGATCTGATGGTTCACAGTATCGAAGGCAGCCGATAGATCTAGAAGGATGAGAGCAGAGGAGAGATAGTTAGCTTTAGCAGTGCGGAGCGCCTCCGTGATACAGAGGAGAGCAGTCTCAGTTGAATGACTAGTCTTGAAACCTGACTGATTTGGATCAAGAAGGTCATTCAGAGAGAGATAGCGGGAGAGCTGGCCAAGGACGGCACGTTCAAGAGTTTTGGAGAGAAAAGAAAGAAGGGATACTGGTCTGTAATTGTTGACATCGGAGGGATCGAGTGTAGGTTTTTTCAGAAGGGGTGCAACTCTCGCTCTCTGAAGACGGAAGGGACGTAGCCAACGGTCAGGGATGAGTTGATGAGCGAGGTGAGGTAAGGGAGAAGGTCTCCGGAAATGGTCTGGAGAAGAGAGGAGGGGATAGGGTCAAGCGGGCAGGTTGTTGGGCGGCCGGCCGTCACAAGACGCGAGATTTCATCTGGAGAGAGAGGGGAGAAAGAGGTCAGAGCACAGGGTAGGGCAGTGTGAGCAGAACCAGCGGTGTCGTTTGACTTAGCAAACGAGGATCGGATGTCGTCGACCTTCTTTTTCAAAATGGTTGACGAAGTCATCTGCAGAGAGGGAGGAGGGGGGAGGGGCGGAGGATTCAGGAGGGAGGAGAAGGTGGCAAAGAGCTTCCTAGGGTTAGAGGCAGATGCTTGGAATTTAGCGTGGTAGAAAGTGGCTTTAGCAGCAGAGACATAGGAGGAAAATGTAGAGAGGAGGGAGTGAAAGGATGCCAGGTCCGCAGGGAGGCGAGTTTTCCTCCATTTCGCTCGGCTGCCCGGAGCCCTGTTCTGTGAGCTCGCAATGAGTCATCGAGCCACGGAGCGGGGAGGGGAGGACCGAGCCGGCCTGGAGGATAGGGGACATAGAGAGTCAAGGGATGCAGAGAGGGAGGAGAGGAGGGTTGAGGGAGGCAGAATCAGGAGATAGGTGGGAGAAGGTTTGAGCGGAGGGAAGAGATGATAGGATGGAAGAGGAGAGAGTAGCGGGGGAGAGAGAGCGAAGGTTGGGACGGCGCGATACCATCCGAGTAGGGGCAGTGTGGGAGGTGTTGGATGAGAGCGAGAGGGAAAAGGATACAAGGCAGTGGTCGAGACTTGAGGGAGTTGCAGTGAGGTTAGTGGAAGAACAGCATCTAGTAAAGATGAGGTCGAGCGTATTGCCTGCCTTGTGAGTAGGGGGGGGAAGGTGAGAGGGTGAGGTCAAAAGAGGAGAGGAGTGGAAAGAAGGAGGCAGAGAGGAAAGAGTCAAAGGTAGACGTGGGGAGGTTAAAGTCGCCCAGAACTGTGAGAGGTGAGCCGTCCTCAGGAAAGGAGCTTATCAAGGCATCAAGCTCATTGATGAACTCTCCGAGGGAACCTGGAGGGCGATAAATGATAAGGATGTTAAGCTTGAAAGGGCTAGTAACTGTGACAGCATGGAATTCAAAGGAGGCGATAGACAAGGTAAGGGGAGAAAGAGAGAATGACCACTTGGGAGAGATGAGGATCCCGGTGCCACCACCCCGCTGACCAGACGCTCTCGGGTGTGCGAGAACACGTGGGCGGACGAAGAGAGAGCAGTAGGAGTAGCAGTGTTGTCTGTGGTGATCCATGTTTCCGTCAGTGCCAAGAAGTCGAGGGACTGAGGGAGGCATAGGGCTGAGATGAACTCTGCCTTGTTGACCGCAGATTGGCAGTTCCTGAGGCTACCGGAGACCTGGAACTCCACGTGGGTCGTGCGCTGGGACCACCAGAGTAGGGTGGCCGCCCACGCGGTGAGGAGCGTTTGTATGGTCTGTGCAGAGAGGAGAGAACAGGGATAAACAGACACATAGTTGACAGGCTACAGAAGAGGCTACGCTAATGCAAAGGAGATTGGAATGACAAGTGGACTACACGTCTCGAATGTTCAGAAAGTTAAGCTACGTAGCAAGAATCTTATTGACTAAAATGATTAAAATGATACAGTACTGCTGAAGTAGGCCAGCTGGCAGTGGGTGCGTTGTTGACACTACACTAATCAAGTCATTCCGTTGAGTGTAATAGTTTCTGCAGTGTTGCTATTCGGGGGCTAGCAGGCTAGCTAGCAGTGTTGTTTACGTTACGTTGCGTTAAAAGAACGACAATAGATGGCTAGCGAACCTAGAAAATCGCTCTAGACTACACAATTATCTTTGATACAAAGACGGTCTAATGAATGTTTATATCACTTCAATCTAACACTGTCTAATGAATGTTTTAAATAAGTCATTAAATCAACAAGTCATCAAATCAATAAGTCTTTAAATCAACAAGTCATCTTGCCTGGTTGAGATTGGAGTTTTTGCTTGAGTGGTTGGTCTGGTAGAGTGGTTGGTCTGGTTTAGTGGTTGGTCTGGTGGAGTGGTTGGTCTGGTTTAGTGGTTGGTCTGGTGGAGTGGTTGGTCTGGTTTAGTGGTTGGCCTGGTGGAGTGGTTGGTCTGGTTTAGTGGTTGGCCTGGTGGAGTGGTTGGTCTGATTTAGTGGTTGGTCTGGTTTAGTGGTTGGTCTGGTTTAGTGGTTGGCCTGGTGTAGTGGTTGGTCTGGTTTAGTGGTTGGTCTGGTGGAGTGGTTGGTCTGGTTTAGTGGTTGGCCTGGTGTAGTGGTTGGCCTGGTGGAGGGATTGGCCTGGTTTAGTGATTGACCTGGTTTAGTGGTTGGCCTGGTGTAGTGGTTGGTCTGGTGGAGTGGTTGGTCTGGTGTAGTGGTTGGCCTGGTGTAGTGGTTGGCTTGGTGTAGTGGTTGGTGTGGTGGAGTGGTTGGTCTGGTAGAGTGGTTGGTCTGGTGGAGTGGTTGGCCTGGTGAGGTGGTTGGGGGACTGGGTTGGTAGATGGGAGGAAGGATTTGGAATTTGAATGGTTGCCCTGCCAACGAGAGAAGTTCTAGTGACTATGCAAATGAGGATGATACTGTCAATTCAGGATGTTACTATCATGGAATATTTGGTGGATGCGGTTCAGAGACCGACTGGGATCAGATATCGGCCCTGATATTCTAACACACTGGCCCATTCTTTTTTCTCGATGCCACGATTGTCAGCCAGATAATTACAACAGATAATTTGTTGCGAACCCCCCTAAATTAGACAGGCCTAACATGGGCGAAACATTTACCAGCCCATCTGGCATTTCCCAAAAGGACTCCGGGGTCTCCGTATTTTGTCGAACTATGAACTGAGTTCTAAAGGGCGGGAACAGAACGGCCTTCAGGAAGTATTCAGACCCCTCGACTTATTCTACATTTCAGAAATGTATTAAAGAGATCTGTATATAAACCCTATAGCAGTGGTCTCCTGGTATCTGTCTATAAACCCTATAGCAGGGGTCTCCTGGTATCTGTATATAAACCCTATAGTAGTGGTCTCCTGGTATCTGTCTATAAACCCTATAGCAGGGGTCTCCTGGTATCTGTATATAAACCCTATAGCAGGGGTCTCCTGGTATCTGTCTATAAACCCTATAGCAGTGGTCTCCTGGTATCTGTCTATAAACCCTATAGCAGGGGTCTCCTGGTATCTGTCTACTCGACCCTATCTCCTGGTATCTGTCTATAAAACCCTATGGTTTTCCCTGGGGAGCAGGGTCTCCTGGTATCTGTCCCCTATGGCAGGTCTCTCCTGGTATCTGTCTATAAAACCCTATAGCAGTGGTCTCCTGGTATCTGTCTATAAACCCTATAGCAGTGGTCTCTGGTATCTGTCTATAACCCTATAGCAGTGGTCTCCTGGTATCT
>NW_025754117.1:0-9609 GCF_021184085.1 Oncorhynchus gorbuscha | reverse complement strand
CCCCATTCTGTTCGTTTCCCTCTGCTGGTCTTATTGGGTTCTTTCCCTCTTTCTATCCCTCTCTCTCCCCTCCCCTCTCACTCTCTCGCTCTCTCTTCTCTCTATCGTTCCGTTCCTGCTCCCAGCTGTTCCTATTCCCCTAATCATCATTTAGTCTTCCCACACCTGTTCCCGATCCTTTCCCCTGATTAGAGTCCCTATTTATTCCTTTGTGTTCCGTTCCTGTCCCGTCGGTTCCTTGTTTAGTATTCACCATGCTGTGATTGCGTTTCGCCCTGTCCTGTCGTGTTTTTGCTGTGATTGTGTATCGCCCTGTCCTGTCGTGTTTTTTGCCTTCATCAGATGCTGCGTGTGAGCAGGTGTCTCTGTCTACTACGGCCTGCGCCTACCCGAAGCGACCTGCAGTCTGTGGCCGCTTCTCCAGTTATTCCCTACAGACTAGAGGATTTCTGTTATTCCCTGTTTGGACTTAAATAAACTCTGTTTCTGTTAAGTCGCTTTTGGGTCCTCTTTCACCTGCATGACAGAAGGAACCGACCAAGGAATGGACCCAGCGACTTCAGACGCTCGTTACACTGCCGTCAAGATCCAAGGAGCCATGCTCGGCAGACACGAGCAGGAATTGTCTGCTGCTCGCCATGCCGTGGAGAACCTGGCCGCTCAGGTTTCCGACCTCTCTGGACAGTTCCAGAGTCTACGTCTCGTGCCACCTGTTACTTCCTGGCCTGCCGAGCCTCCAGAACCTAGGGTTAATAACCCACCTTGCTACTCCGGGCAGCCCACTGAGTGCCGCTCCTTTCTCACGCAGTGTGAGATTGTGTTCTCTCTCCAACCCAACACATACTCTAGAGAGAGAGCTCGGGTTGCTTACGTCATTTCACTCCTTACTGGCCGGGCTCGAGAATGGGGCACAGCTATCTGGGAGGCAAGGGCTGATTGCTCTAACAAGTTCCAGAACTTTAAAGAGGAGATGATTCGGGTTTTTGACCGTTCAGTTTTTGGTAGGAGGCTTCTAGGGCCCTGGCTTCCTTATGCCAAGGTGAACGGTCCATAACGGATTATTCTATTGAGTTTCGCACTCTTGCTGCCTCTAGTGAGTGGAACGAGCCGGCGCTGCTCGCTCGTTTTCTGGAGGGACTCCACGCAGTGGTTAAGGATGAGATTCTCTCCCGGGAGGTTCCTTCAGATGTGGACTTTTGATTGCTCTCGCCATCCGCATAGAACGACGGGTAGATCTTCGTCACCGGGCTCGTGGAAGAGAGCTCGCATCAACGGTGTTTCCTGCTCCGCATCGCAACCATCTCCCTCCTCTGGCTTTGAGACTGAGCCCATGCAGCTGGGAGGGATTCGCATCTCGACTAAGGAGAGGGAACGGAGGATCACCAACCGCCTGTGCCTCTATTGCGGAGTTGCTGGACATTTTGTTAATTCATGTCCAGTAAGAGGCCAGAGCCCATCAGTAAGCGGAGGGCTACTGGTGAGCGCTACTACTCAGGTCTCTTCATCTAGATCTTGTACTACTATGTCGGTCCATCTACGCTGGACCGGTTCGGGTGCTACATGCAGTGCCTTGATTGACTCTGGGGCTGAGGGTTGTTTCATGGACGAAGCATGGGTTCGGAAACATAACATTCCTTTCAGACCGTTAGACAAGCCTACGCCCATGTTTGCCTTAGATGGTAGTCATCTTCCCAGTATCAAATTTGAGACACTACCTTTAACTCTCACAGTATCTGGTAACCACAGTGAGACTATTTCTTTTTTGATTTTCCGTTCACCGTTTACACCTGTTGTTTTGGGTCATCCCTGGCTAGTATGTCATAATCCTTCTATTAATTGGTCTAGTAATTCTATCCTATCCTGGAACGTTTCTTGTCATGTGAAGTGTTTAATGTCTGCCATCCCTCCCGTTTCTTCTGTCCCTACTTCTCAGGAGGAACCTGGCGATTTGACAGGAGTGCCGGAGGAATATCATGATCTGCGCACGGTCTTCAGTCGGTCCCGAGCCAACTCCCTTCCTCCTCACCGGTCGTATGATTGTAGTATTGATCTCCTTCCGGGGACCACCTCCTCGAGGTAGACTATACTCTCTGTCGGCTCCCGAACGTAAGGCTCTCGAGGATTATTTGTCTGTGTCTCTTGACGCCGGTACCATAGTGCCTTCTTCCTCTCCGGCCGGGGCGGGGTTCTTTTTTGTTAAGAAGAAGGACGGTACTCTGCGCCCTGCGTGGATTATCGAGGGCTGAATGACATAACGGTTAAGAATCGTTATCCGCTTCCCCTTATGTCATCAGCCTTCGAGATTCTGCAGGAGCCAGGTGCTTTACTAAGTTGGACCTTCGTAACGCTTACCATCTCGTGCGCATCAGAGAGGGGGACGAGTGGAAAACGGTGTTTAACACTCCGTTAGGGCATTTTGAGTACCGGGTTCTGCTGTTCGGTCTCGCCAATGCGCCAGCTGTTTTTCAGGTATTAGTTAATGATGTTCTGAGAGACATGCTGAACATCTTTGTTTTTGTCTATCTTGACGATATCCTGATTTTTTCTCCGTCACTGAGATTCATGTTCAGCACGTTCGACGTGTTCTACAGCGCCTTTAGAGAATTGTCTCTACGTAAAGGCTGAGAAGTGCTCTTTTCATGTCTCCTCCGTTACTTTTCTCGGTTCCGTTATTTCCGCTGAAGGCATTCAGATGGATTCCGCTAAGGTCCAAGCTGTCAGTGATTGGCCCGTTCCAAGGTCACGTGTCGAGTTGCAGCGCTTTTTAGGTTTCGCTAATTTCTATCGGCGTTTCATTTGTAATTTAGGTCCAAGTTGCTGCTCCTCTCACAGCTCTTTACTTCTGTCAAGACGTGTTTTAAGTGGTCCGGTTCCGCCCAGGGAGCTTTTGATCTTCTAAAAGAACGTTTTACGTCCGCTCCTATCCTCGTTACTCCTGACGTCACTAGACAATTCATTGTCGAGGTTGACGCTTCAGAGGTAGGCGTGGGAGCCATTCTATCCCAGCGCTTCCAGTCTGACGATAAGGTTCATCCTTGCGCTTATTTTTCTCATCGCCTGTCGCCATCTGAGCGCAACTATGATGTGGGTAACCGTGAACTGCTCGCCATCCGCTTAGCCCTAGGCGAATGGCGACAGTGGTTGGAGGGGGCGATTCAGCTTTGTCGTTTGGACAGACCATAAGAACCTTGAGTACATCCGTTCTGCCAAACGACTTAATGCCCGTCAAGCTCGTTGGGCGTTGTTTTTCGCTCGTTTCGAGTTTGTGATTTCTTTACCGTCCGGGTAGCAAGAACACCAAGCCTGATGCCTTATCCCGTCTGTTTAGTTCTTCTGTGGCTTCTACTGATCCCGAGGGATTTTCCTTATGGGCGTGTTGTCGGGTTAACAGTCTGGGGAATTGAAAGACAGGTTAAGCAAGCACTCACGCACACTGCGTCGCCGCGCGCTTGTCCTAGTAACCTCCTTTTCGTTCCTGTTTCCACTCGTCTGGCTGTTCTTCAGTGGGCTCACTCTGCCAAGTTAGCTGGTCATCCCGGTGTTCGAGGCACTCTTGCGTCTATTCGCCAGCGCTTTTGGTGGCCGACTCAGGAGCGTGACACGCGCCGCTTCGTGGCTGCTTGTTCGGACTGCGCGCAGACTAAGTCGGGTAACTCTCCTCCTGCCGGTCGTCTCAGACCGCTCCCCATTCCTTCGACCATGGTCTCACATCGCCTTAGGCTTCACTACCGGTCTGCCTTTGTCTGCGGGGAAGACTGTGAGAGCCGCCAATAAACGCAGGATTAAGAGTCCAAGGTATTGTTGCGGCCAGAGAGTGTGGCTTTTCCACTTCGCAACCTTCCTCTTACGACAGCTTCTCGTAAGTTGACTCCGCGGTTCATTGGTCCGTTCCGTGTCTCCCAGGTCGTCAATCCTGTCGCTGTGCGACTGCTTCTTCCGCGACATCTTCGTCGCGTCCATCCTGTCTTCCATGTCTCCTGTGTTAAGCCCTTTCTTCGCACCCCCGTTCGTCTTCCCTCCCCCCCTCCCGTCCTTGTCGAGAGCGCACCTATTTACAAGGTACATAAGATCATGGACATGCGTTCTCGGGGACGGGGTCACCAATACTTAGTGGATTGGGAGGGTTACGGTCCTGAGGAGAGGAGTTGGGTTCCGTCTCGGGACGTGCTGGACCGTTCACTCATCGATGATTTCCTCCGTTGCCGCCAGGATTCCTCTCGAGTGCGCCAGGAGGCGCTCGGTGAGTGGGGGTACTGTCATGTTTGTCATTTATTATCATGTCTTGTCCCTGTGCTCCCCATTCTGTTCGTTTCCCTGCTGGTCTTATTGGGTTCTTTTCCCCCTTTCTATCCCTCTCTCTCCCCTCCCCTCTCTCACTCTCTCGCTCTCTCTCTCTCTGTCGTTCCGTTCCTGCTCCCAGCTGTTCCTATTCCCCTAATCATCATTTAGTCTTCCCACACCTGTTCCCGATCCTTTCCCTGATTAGAGTCCCTATTTATTCCTTTGTGTTCCGTCCTGTCCCGTCGGTTCCTTGTTTAGTATTCACCATGCTGTGATTGCGTTTCGCCCCTGTCCTGTCGTGTTTTTGCTGTGATTGTGTATCGCCCTGTCCTGTCGTGTTTTTTGCCTTCATCAGATGCTGCGTGTGAGCAGGTGTCTCTGTCAACTACGGCCTGCGCTACCCGGCGACCTGCAGTCTGTGGCCGCTTCTCCAGTTATTCCCTCTACAGACTAGAGGATTTCTGTTATTCCCCTGTTTGGACTTAAATAAACTCTGTTTCTGTTAAGTCGCTTTTGGGCCTCTCTTCACCTGCATGACATTATGCCCTGAATATATTTCATTAAGTCTAAATATGTCTTTACCTCCCCAATGCCTCAGCGACCAGTTTAGATAGCCTTAGCCGCGCCTCATACTACTACTCCTCCTCCTCCTCTGTTCCACATGTGGGAGGTAAACCCAGGCCCTGCATGTCCCCAGGCACCCTCATTTGTTGACTTCTGTGATCAAAAGCCTGGTTTCATGTATGTCAACATCAGAAGCCTCCTCCCTAAGTTTGTTTTACTCATCTGCTTTGGTGCACACTCTGCTAACCCTGATGTCCTTGCTGTGTCTGAATCCTGGCTCAGGAAGGCCACTCAAAAATTTGAGATTTCATACCCAACTATAACATCTTCCGTCAAGATAGATCCCAACGGGGGAGGAGTTGCAGTCTACTGTAGAGAGATAGCCTGCAAAGTAATGCTCATACTTTCCAGGTCCATACCCAAACAGTTCAAACTACTAATTCTGAAAATTACTCTTCCAGAAATAAGTCTCTCACTGTTGCCGCCTGCTACCGACCAGCTCCCCAGCTGTGCCCTGGACACCATTTGTGAATTGATCGCCCCTCATCTAGCTTCAGAGTTGTTCTGTTAGGTGACCTAAACTGGGATATGCTTAACACCCGCAGTCCTACAATCTAAGCTAGATGCCCTCAATCTCACACACACACAAATCATCAAGGAACCCACCAGGTACAACTCTAAATCCAAACAAGGCACCCTCAGATCGTTATCCTGACCAACTGGCCCTCCAAATACACCTCCGCTGTCTTCAACCAGGATCTCAGCGATCACTGCCTCATTGCCTGTATCTGCTACGGAGCCGCAGTCAAACGACCACCCCTCATCACTGTCAAACGCTTCCTAAAACACTTCTGTGAGCAGGCCTTTCTAATCGACCTGGCCCGGGTATCCTGGAAGGACATTGACCTCATCCCGTCAGTTGAGGATGCCTGGTCATTCTTTAAAAGTAACTTCCTCACCATTTTAGATAAGCATGCTCCGTTCGAAAAATACAGAACTAAGAACAGATACAGCCCTTGGTTCACTCCAGACCTGACTGCCCTCGACCAGCACAAAAACATCCTGTGGCGGACTGCAATAGCATCGAATAGTCCCCGCGATATGCAACTGTTCAGAGAAGTCAGGAACCAATACACGCAGTCAGTCAGGAAAGCTAAGGCCAGCTTCTTCAGGCAGAAGTTTGCATCCTGTAGCTCTAACTCCAAAAAGTTCTGGGACACTGTGAAGTCCATGGAGAACAAGAGCACCTCCTCCCAGCTGGCCTGCACTGAGGCTAGGTAACACACCACCACTGATACAACCAATCGAAAAACTAACAAGCATTTCTCAACGGCTGGCCATGCCTTCCTCCTGGGCCACTTCAACTCGGCCAACAGCTCCACCCCCCCTTCAAAGACTACTGCCTAAGCCTCCCCAGTTTCTCTCATCCAAATCCAGATTTCTCAACAGATAACTTGAAAGCGCTGCAAACGGACCTACAAATCAGCTGGGCTTGACAATCTGGACCCTCTATTTCTGAAACTACGCCACCATTGTCGCAACTCCCCTATTACCAGCCTGTTCAACCTCTCTTTCATCGTCTGAGATCCCCAAGGATTGGAAAGCTGCCGCAGTCATCCCCTCTTCAAAGGGGGAGACACCCTGACCCAAACTGTTACAGACCTATATCCATCCTGCCCTGCCTATCTAAGGTCTTCGGTAGCAAAGTCAACAAACAGATCACTGACCATCTCGAATCCCACCGCATCTTCTCCGCTGTGCAATCTGGTCAGCCGGTCACGGTGCACCTCAGCCACACTAAAGGTACTAAACGATATCATAAACCTACATCGATAAAAAAGACTGTACTGTGCAGCAGTCTTCATCGACCTTGCCAAGGCTTTCGACTCTGTCAATCACCATATTCTCATCATAGACTCAGTAGCCTCGGTTTTTCGGATAACCGCCTTGCCTGGTTCTCCAACTACCTTGCAGACAGAGTTCAGTGTGTCAAATCGGAGGGCATGTTGTCCGGTCCTCTGGCAGAGTCTATGGGGGTGCCACAGGGTTCAATTCCCGGCCGACTCTTTCTCTGTATATATCAATGATGTTGCTTTGCTGCAGGCGATTCCATGATCCACCTATACGCAGACGACACCATTCTGTATACTTTCTGGCCCGCCCTTGGACACTGTGAAATCTAACCTCCAAACGAGCTTCAATGCCATACAACACTCCTTCCGTGGCCTCCAACTGCTCTTAAACGCTAGTAAAACCAAATGCATGCTTTTCAACAGACGCTGCCTGCACCCGCATGCCCGACTAGCATGACCACCCTGATGGTTCCGACCCTTGAATGTGGGACACCTGTAAGTACCCTAGTGTCTGGCTAGACTGCAACCTCCTTCCAGACTCATATCAAACATCTCCAATCGAAAATCAAATCAAGAGTCGTCTTATTCCGCAACAAAGCCTCCTTCACTCACGCCGCCAAGCTTACCCTAGTAAACTGACTATCCTACCTCGATCCGACTTCGGCATGTCATCTACAAAATGGCTTCCAACACTCTACTCAGCAAACTGGATGCAGTTTATCACAGTGCCATCCGTTGTCACTAAAGCACCTTATACCACCCACCACTGCGACTTGTATGCTCTCGCCGGCTGGCCCGCATATTCGTCGCCAGACCCACTGGCTCCAGGTCATCTACAAGTCCATGCTAGGTAAAGCTCCACCTTATCTCAGTTCAATGGTCACGATGGCAACACCCATCCATAGCACGCGCTCCGCAGGTGTATCTCACTGATCATCCCTAAACCAACACCTCATTTGGCCGCCTTCCTTCCAGTTCTCTGCTGCCTGTAACTGGAAACGAATTGCAAAAATCTCTGAAGTTAGAGACTTTTATCTCCCTCACCAACTTCAAACATCTGCTGTTCGAGCAGCAACCATCGCTGCAGCTGTACATAGTCTATTGGTAAATAGCCCACCCATTTTCACCTACCTCATCCCCATACTGTTTTTATTTACTTACTTTTCTGCTCTTTTGCACACCAATATCTCGACCTGTACATGACCATCTGATCATTTATCACTCCAGTGTTAATCTGCAAAATTGTAATTATTCGCCTACCTCATGCCTTTTGCACACATTGTATATAGACTCCCCTTTTTTCTACTGTGTTATTGACTTGTTAATTGTTTACTCCATGTGTAACTCTGTGTTGTCTGTTCACACTGCTATGCTTTATCTTGGCCAGGTCGCAGTTGCAAATGAGAACAAAAGGAGTTAGATTTGACATCTCCAAGTATAATGTAACTGGAAAAATGGTTGAAACAAAACATCAAGACCTTTTCGGTCATTGAGGCACCTCAACCCTAAAAACCAATCCGGTCATGCCTGTCATGAGGTTGGCCTGGGGTAGGTTTATGACAATCATAAATACCTCTTCCCCCCTTTTTTCTCTCTAGCCTACTGATGTGAAATTTGAAAACCCCTTGGTTAACATAGAGAGTCTGGGAACATCAGAAGGTTGGGCGAAAATGAACTATATTCTGGTAATCCGACCAATTAAATAACATATGCGGTGTCACTTAATGAATATGATGTCAGTTCGGTTGTCATCTGAGACATTCTCCTCAATGATTGGATGACATAAACTCTACAGTGGAAAGTCTACACATCAGAGTTATCGGATTCACTGTTGTTCAATTTAAATGTTTGAATATAAAATTATTGGTGAAGAGATGAAACGTAATTTTAGCTTCCAAATTTGAGATTTGGGTTTTCATAAGGTTAGGGCTCTGCTCACAATCAGTGGCCCGCCCCTGTGAAGAGACATGGGGTATAAAACTTTTCAGACACACCCTTCTCGCTCCACTATATTTTTATTTATTTTTATTTATCTGTTATTTTACCAGGTAAGTTGACTGAGAACACGTTCTCATTTGCAGCAACGACCTGGGGAATAGTTACAGGGGAGAGGAGGGGGATTAATGATCCAATTGTAAACTGGGGATTATTAGGTGACCGTGATGGTTTGAGGGCCAGATTGGCAATTTAGTCAGGACACCGGGGTTAACACCCCTACTATTACGATAAGTGCCTTGGGATCTTTAATGACCTCAGAGAGTCAGGACACGGGTGACGTCTTTCGGGTGCCATCTGAGAGACTGCACCCTACACAGGGCAGTGTACCCAATCACTGCCTTGGGGCATTGGGATATTTTTTTAGACCAGAGGAAAGAGTGCCTCCTACTGGCCCTCCAACACCACTTCCAGCAGCATCTGGTCTCCCATCCAGGAACTGACCAGGACCAACCCTGCTTAGCTTCAGAAGCAAGCCAGCAGTGGTATGCAGGGTGGTATGCTGCTGGCAAAAGCCTATATATAGCCCAAAAGCAATATAAAGCCTTGACGTAACTTCCTGTTCCAAGTACGTGAGGTCTGCAGCCTCTGCGTTAAAAGGACTAACATGTCAACTACAGAACTAAGCCAACCTCAGCGTGAGCTTTGGTTGCGAATGGTATGAACTTTGAACTCTTGTTCACTACAGAAGTGATACCTCCTAGCCGTTGAGTTAGCCACAGCAGCTGCAAACGCGGGCTAGGAAAGAACAGACAGAGTATCCCGTCTACCACATAATGACGTTACTAGCTAGCCAACGCTAGCCAACGTCTTCTGAATAGAACTCAACAACCCGGTCGCATTCACAGGTAGTATCACATTTTCATTTCATTTCATTACAGTACAACGGTTTGATTTGTTTGATCGTAGCTAGCTA
>NW_025754116.1:0-9611 GCF_021184085.1 Oncorhynchus gorbuscha | reverse complement strand
CTTTCTGAACATTCGAGACGTGTAGTCCACTTGTCATTCCAATCTCCTTTGCATTAGCGTAGCCTCTTCTGTAGCCTGTCAACTATGTGTCTGTTTATCCCTGTTCTCTCCTCTCTGCACAGACCATACAAACGCTCCTCACCGCGTGGCCGCGGCCACCCTACTCTGGTGGTCCCAGCGCGCCACGACCCACGTGGAGTTCCAGGTCTCCGGTAGCCTCTGGAACTGCCAATCTGCGGTCAACAAGGCAGAGTTCATCTCAGCCTATGCCTCCCTCCAGTCCCTCGACTTCTTGGCACTGACGGAAACATGGATCACCACAGACAACACTGCTACTCCTACTGCTCTCTCTTCGTCCGCCCACGTGTTCTCGCACACCCGAGAGCGTCTGGTCAGCGGGGTGGTGGCACCGGGATCCTCATCTCTCCCAAGTGGTCATTCTCTCTTTCTCCCCTTACCCATCTGTCTATCGACTCCTTTGAATTCCATGCTGTCACAGTTACTAGCCCTTTCAAGCTTAACATCCTTATCATTTATCGCCCTCCAGGTTCCCTCGGAGAAGTTCATCAATGAGCTTGATGCCTTGATAAGCTCCTTTCCTGAGGACGGCTCACCTCTCACAGTTCTGGGCGACTTCTAACCTCCCCACGTCTACCTTTGACTCTTTCCTCTCTGCCTCCTTCTTTCCACTCCTCTCCTCTTTTGACCTCACCCTCTCACCTTCCCCCTACTCACAAGGCAGGCAATACGCTCGACCTCATCTTTACTAGATGCTGTTCTTCCACTAACCTCATTGCAACTCCCCTCCAAGTCTCCGACCACTGCCTTGTATCCTTTTCCCTCTCGCTCTCATCCAACACCTCCCACACTGCCCCTACTCGGATGGTATCGCGCCGTCCCAACCTTCGCTCTCTCTCCCCGCTACTCTCTCCTCTTCCATCCTATCATCTCTTCCCTCCGCTCAAACCTTCTCCCACCTATCTCCTGATTCTGCCTCCTCAACCCTCCTCTCCTCCCTCTCTGCATCCCTTGACTCTCTATGTCCCCTATCCTCCAGGCCGGCTCGGTCCTCCCCTCCCGCTCCGTGGCTCGATGACTCATTGCGAGCTCACAGAACAGGGCTCCGGGCAGCCGAGCGGAAATGGAGGAAAACTCGCCTCCCTGCGGACCTGGCATCCTTTCACTCCCTCCTCTCTACATTTTCCTCCTCTGTCTCTGCTGCTAAAGCCACTTTCTACCACGCTAAATTCCAAGCATCTGCCTCTAACCCTAGGAAGCTCTTTGCCACCTTCTCCTCCCTCCTGAATCCTCCGCCCCCTCCCCCCCCTCCTCCCCCTCTGCAGATGACTTCGTCAACCATTTTGAAAAGAAGGTCGACGACATCCGATCCTCGTTTGCTAAGTCAAACGACACCGCTGGTTCTGCTCACACTGCCCTACCCTGTGCTCTGACCTCTTTCTCCCCTCTCTCTCCAGATGAAATCTCGCGTCTTGTGACGGCCGGCCGCCCAACAACCTGCCCGCTTGACCCTATCCCCTCCTCTCTTCTCCAGACCATTTCCGGAGACCTTCTCCCTTACCTCACCTCGCTCATCAACTCATCCCTGACCGCTGGCTACGTCCCTTCCGTCTTCAAGAGAGCGAGAGTTGCACCCCTTCTGAAAAAACCTACACTCGATCCCTCCGATGTCAACAATTACAGACCAGTATCCCTTCTTTCTTTTCTCTCCAAAACTCTTGAACGTGCCGTCCTTGGCCAGCTCTCCCGCTATCTCTCTCTGAATGACCTTCTTGATCCAAATCAGTCAGGTTTCAAGACTAGTCATTCAACTGAGACTGCTCTCCTCTGTATCACGGAGGCGCTCCGCACTGCTAAAGCTAACTCTCTCTCCTCTGCTCTCATCCTTCTAGATCTATCGGCTGCCTTCGATACTGTGAACCATCAGATCCTCCTCTCCACCCTCTCCGAGTTGGGCATCTCCGGCGCGGCCCACGCTTGGATTGCGTCCTACCTGACAGGTCGCTCCTACCAGGTGGCGTGGCGAGAATCTGTCTCCTCACCACGCGCTCTCACCACTGGTGTCCCCCAGGGCTCTGTTCTTGGCCCTCTCCTATTCTCGCTATACACCAAGTCACTTGGCTCTGTCATAACCTCACATGGTCTCTCTTATCATTGCTATGCAGACGACACACAATTAATCTTCTCCTTTCCCCCTTCTGACGACCAGGTGGCGAATCGCATCTCTGCATGTCTGGCAGACATATCAGTGTGGATGACGGATCACCACCTCAAGCTGAACCTCGGCAAGACGGAGCTGCTCTTCCTCCCGGGGAAGGACTGCCCGTTCCATGATCTCGCCATCACGGTTGACAACTCCATTGTGTCCTCCTCCCAGAGCGCCAAGAACCTTGGCGTGATCCTGGACAACACCCTGTCGTTCTCAACCAACATCAAGGCGGTGGCCCGTTCCTGTAGGTTCATGCTCTACAACATCCGCAGAGTACGACCCTGCCTCACACAGGAAGCGGCGCAGGTCCTAATCCAGGCACTTGTCATCTCCCGTCTGGATTACTGCAACTCGCTGTTGGCTGGGCTCCCTGCCTGTGCCATTAAACCCCTTCAACTCATCCAGAACGCCGCAGCCCGTCTGGTGTTCAACCTTCCCAAGTTCTCTCACGTCACCCCGCTCCTCCGTTCTCTCCACTGGCTTCCAGTTGAAGCTCGCATCCGCTACAAGACCATGGTGCTTGCCTACGGAGCTGTGAGGGGAACGGCACCTCAGTACCTCCAGGCTCTGATCAGGCCCTACACCCAAACAAGGGCACTGCGTTCATCCACCTCTGGCCTGCTCGCCTCCCTACCACTGAGGAAGTACAGCTCCCGCTCAGCCCAGTCAAAACTGTTCGCTGCCCTGGCCCCCCAATGGTGGAACAAACTCCCTCACGACGCCAGGACAGCGGAGTCAATCACCACCTTCCGGAGACACCTGAAACCCCACCTCTTTAAGGAATACCTAGGATAGGATAAGTAATCCCTCTCACCCCCCTAAGTTTTAGATGCACTATTGTTAAGTGACTGTCCCACTGGATGTCATAAGGTGAATGCACCAATTTGTAAGTCGCTCTGGATAAGAGCGTCTGCTAAATGACTTAAATGTAAATGTAAATGTAACTTTAGTTAGCCTGCTACCGAATGGACTGATGTACAGCAGGACTTTAGTTGGCCAGCTACCGTATGGACCGATGTACAGTAGAACTTAGTTAGCCGTCTACCATATGGACCGATGTACAGCAGGGCTTTAGTTAGCCGTCTACCGTATGGACCGTTGTACAGCAGGACTTTAGTTAGCCGTCTACCGTATGGGCAGATGTACAACAGACCTTTAGTTAGCCTGCTACCGTATGGACTGATGCACAGCAGAACTTTAGTTAGCCTGCTACCGTATGGACCGATGCACAGCAGAACTTTAGTTAGCTGTCTACCATATGGACAGAAGTACAGCAAGATCTTAGTTAGCCTGCCACCGTATGGACCGTTGTACAGCAGGACTTTAGTTTGCCAGCTACCGTATGGACAGATGTACAGCAGGACTTTAGTTAGCCTGCTACCGTTTGGACCGATGTACAGCAAACTTTAGTTAGCCTGCTACCATATGGACCGATGTACAGCAGGACTTTTAGTTAGCCAGCTACCGTATGGATCGATGTACAGCAGAACTTTAGTTAGCCGTCTACCGTATGGACCGATGTACAGCAGAACTTTAGTTAGCCAGCTACCGTATGGACCGATGTAGAGTAGAACTTTAGTTAGCCGTCTACCGTATGGACCGATGCACAGTAGAACTTTAGTTAGCCTGCTACCGTATGGACTGGATTGCAGTAGGGACTGTAGTTGAATCGTCTACCGTATGGACCGATGTACAGCAGAACTTTAGGATTAGCCAGCTACCGTATGGACCAATGTACAGAAACTTTAGTTAGCCGTCTACCGTATGGACCGATGCACAGCAGAACTTTAGTTAGCCTGCATACTGTATGGACCGATGCACAGCAGAACTTTAGTTAGCCTGCTACCGTATGGACCGATGTACAGCAGAACTTTAGTTATCCGTCTACCGTATGGACCGATGTACAGCAGAACTTTAGTTAGCTGTCTACCGTATGGACCGATGCACAGCAGAACTTTAGTTAGCCAGCTACCGTATGGACCGATGTACAGTAGAACTTTAGTTAGCCGCCTACCGTATGGACCGATGCACAGTAGAACTTTAGTTAGCCTGCTACCGTATGGACCAATGTACAGTAGAACTTTAGTTAGCCGTCTACCGTATGGACCGATGCACAGCAGAACTTTAGTTAGCCTGCTACCGTATGGACCGATGCACAGCAGAACTTTAGTTAGCCATGCTACCGCATGGACCGATGCACAGCAGAACTTTAGTTAGCCGTCTACCGTATGGACCGATGTACAGCAGAACTTTAGTTAGCCAGCTACCGTATGGACCGATGTAGAGTAGAACTTCAGTTAGCCGTCTACCGTATGGACCGATGCACAGTAGAACTTTAGTTAGCCTGCTACCGTATGGACCGTTGCACAGTAGGACTTTAGTTAACCGTCTACCGTATGGACCGATGTACAGCAGAACTTTAGTTAGCCAGCTACCGTATGGACCAATGTACAGTAGAACTTTAGTTAGCCGTCTAGTATGGACCGATGCACAGTTTAGTTAGCTGCTACCGTATGGACCGATGCACAGCAGAACTTTAGTTAGCCTGCTACCGTATGGACCGATGCAGCAGAACATTAGTTAGCCGTCTACCGTATGGACCGATGTACAGGAACTTTAGTTAGCTGCACCGTATGGACCGATGCACAGCAGAACTTTAGTTAGCCTGCTACCGTATGGACCGATGCACAGTAGAACTTTAGTTAGCCTGCTACCGTATGGACCGATGCACAGCAGAACTTTAGTTAGCCTGCTACCGTATGGACCGATGTACAGCAGGACTTTAGTTAGCCTGCTACCGTATGGACCGATGTACAGCAGAACTTTAGTTAGCCTGCTACCGTATGGACCGATGCACAGCAGAACTTTAGTTAGCTGTCTACCGTATGGACCGATGTACAGCACGACTTTAGTTGGCCAGCTACCGTATGGACCGATGTACAGTAGAACTTTAGTTAGCCGTCTACCATATGGACCGATGTACAGCAGGACTTTAGTTAGCCGTCTACCGTATGGACCGATGTACAGCAGGACTTTAGTTAGCCGTCTACCGTATGGACCGATGTACAGCAGAACTTTAGTTAGCCGTCTACCGTATGGACCGATGTACAGCAGAACTTTAGTTAGCCAGCTACCGTATGGACCGATGTACAGTAGAACTTTAGTTAGCCATCTACCGTATGGACCGATGTACAGCAGGACTTTAGTTAGCCGTCTACCGTATGGACCGATGTACAGCAGAACTTTAGTTAGCCGTCTACCGTATGGACCGATGTACAGCAGAACTTTAGTTAGCCAGCTACCGTATGGACCGATATACAGTAGAACTTTAGTTAGCCGTCTACCGTATGGACCGATGCACAGCAGAACTTTAGTTAGCCTGCTACCGTATAGACCGATGCACAGCAGAACTTTAGTTAGCCTGCTACCGTATGGACCGATGTACAGCAGGACTTTAGTTAGCCGTCTACCGTATGGACCGATGTACAGCAGAACTTTAGTTAGCTGTCTACCGTATGGACCGATGCACAGCAGAACTTTAGTTAGCCAGCTACCGTATGGACGATGTACAGTAGAACTTTAGTTAGCCGTCTACCGTATGGACCGATGCACAGTAGAACTTTAGTTAGCCGTCTACCGTATGGACCGATGTACAGCAGAACTTTAGTTAGCCGTCTACCGTATGGACCGATGTACAGCAGAACTTTAGTTAGCCAGCTACCGTATGGACCGATGTAGAGTAGAACTTTTTAGTTAGCCGTCTACCGTATGGACCGATGCACAGTAGAACTTTAGTTAGCCTGCTACCGTATGGACCGTTGCACAGTAGGACTTTAGTTAACCGTCTACCGTATGGACCGATGTACAGCAGAACTTTGTTAGCCAGCTACCGTATGGACCAATGTACAGTAGAACTTTAGTTAGCCGTCTACCGTATGGACCGATGCACAGCAGAACTTTAGTTAGCCTGCTACCGTATGGACCGATGCACAGCAGAACTTTAGTTAGCCTGCTACCGTATGGACCGATGCACAGCAGAACTTTAGTTAGCCTGCTACCGTATGGACCGATGTACAGCAGGACTTTAGTTAGCCTGCTACCGTATGGACCGATGTACAGCAGAACTTTAGTTAGCCTGCTACCGTATGGACCGATGCACAGCAGAACTTTAGTTAGCTGTCTACCGTATGGACCGATGTACAGCACGACTTTAGTTGGCCAGCTACCGTATGGACCGATGTACAGTAGAACTTTAGTTACCGTCTACCATATGGACCGATGTACAGCAGGGCTTTAGTTAGCCTGCTACCGTATGGACCGTTGTACAGCAGGACTTTTGGTTGCCGTCTACCGTATGGGCAGATGTACAGCAGGACTTTAGTTAGCCTGCTACCGTATGGACCGATGCACAGCAGAACTTTAGTTAGCCTGCTACCGTATGGACCGATGCACAGCAGAACTTTAGTGAGCTGTCTACCGTATGGACCGAGTACAGCAAGACTTTAGTTAGCCTGCCACCGTATGGACCGTTGTACAGCAGGACTTTAGTTTGCCAGCTACCGTATGGACAGATGTACAGCAGGACTTTAGTTAGCCTGCTACCGTATGGACCGATGTACAGCAGAACTTTAGTTAGCCTGCTACCATATGGACCGATGTACAGCAGGACTTTAGTTAGCCTGCTACCGTATGGACCGATGCACAGCAGAACAGTACAACGGTTTGATTTGTTTGATCGTAGCTAGCTACTTAGCTAGCTACATAGCCGTCTTTGTATCAAAGATAATTGTGTAGTCAGAGCGATTTTCTAGGTTCGCTAGCCAGCTATTGTCGTTCTTTTAACGCAGCGTAACGTAAACAACACTGCTAGCTAGCCTGCTAGCCCCGAATAGCAACACTGCAGAAACTATTACACTCAGCGGAACGACTTGATTAGTGTAGTGTCAACAACGCACCCACTGCCAGCTGGCCTACTTCAGCAGTACTGTATCATTTTAATCATTTTAGTCAATAAGATTATTGCTCGTAGCTTAACTTTCTGAACATTCGAGACGTGTAGTCCACTTGTCATTCAATCTCCTTTGCATTAGCGTAGCCTCTTCTGTAGCCTGTCAACTATGTGTCTGTTTATCCCTGTTCTCTCCTCTCTGCACAGACCATACAAACGCTCCTCACCGCGTGGCCGCGGCCACCCTACTCTGGTGGTCCCAGCGCGCACGACCCACGTGGAGTTCCAGGTCTCCGGTAGCCTCTGGAACTGCCAATCTGCGGTCAACAAGGCAGAGTTCATCTCAGCCTATGCCTCCCTCAGTCCCTCGACTTCTTGGCACTGACGGAAACATGGATCACCACAGACAACACTGCTACTCCTACTGCTCTCTCTTCGTCCGCCCACGTGTTCTCGCACACCCCGAGAGCGTCTGGTCAGCGGGGTGGTGGCACCGGGATCCTCATCTCTCCCAAGTGGTCATTCTCTCTTTCTCCCTTACCCATCTGTCTATCGCCTCCTTTGAATTCCATGCTGTCACAGTTACTAGCCCTTTCAAGCTTAACATCCTTATCATTTATCGCCCTCCAGGTTCCCTCGGAGAGCTCATCAATGAGCTTGATGCCTTGATAAGCTCCTTTCTGAGGACGGCTCACCTCTCACAGTTCTGGGCGACTTTAACCTCCCCACGTCTACCTTTGACTCTTTCCTCTCTGCCTCCTTCTTTCCACTCCTCTCCTCTTTTGACCTCACCCTCTCACCTTCCCCCTACTCACAAGGCAGGCAATACGGGACCTCATCTTTACTAGATGCTGTTCTTCCACTAACCTCATTGCAACTCCCCTCCAAGTCTCCGACCACTGCCTTGTATCCTTTTCCCTCTCGCTCTCATCAACACCTCCCACACTGCCCCTACTCGGATGGTATCGCGCCGTCCCAACCTTCGCTCTCTCTCCCCCGCTACTCTCTCCTCTTCATCCTATCATCTCTTCCCTCCGCTCAAACCTTCTCCCACCTATCTCCTGATTCTGCCTCCTCAACCTCCTCTCCTCCCTCTCTGCATCCCTTGACTCTCTATGTCCCCTATCCTCCAGGCCGGCTCGGTCCTCCCCCTCCCGCTCCGTGGCTCGATGACTCATTGCGAGCTCACAGAACAGGGCTCCGGGCAGCCGAGGCGGAAATGGAGGAAAACTCGCCTCCCCTGCGGACCTGGCATCCTTTCACTCCTCCTCTCTACATTTTCCTCCTCTGTCTCTGCTGCTAAAGCCACTTTCTACCACGCTAAATTCCAAGCATCTGCCTCTAACCCTAGGAAGCTCTTTGCCACCTTCTCCTCCCTCCTGAATCCTCCGCCCCTCCCCCTCCTCCCTCTCTGCAGATGACTTCGTCAACCATTTTGAAAAGAAGGTCGCACGACATCCGATCCTCGTTTGCTAAGTCAAACGACACCGCTGGTTCTGCTCACACTGCCCTACCCTGTGCTCTGACCTCTTTCTCCCCTCTCTCTCCAGATGAAATCTCGCGTCTTGTGACGGCCGGCCGCCTGAACAACCTGCCCGCTTGACCCTATCCCTCCTCTCTTCTCCAGACCATTTCCGGAGACCTTCTCCCTTACCTCACCTCGCTCATCAACTCATCCCTGACCGCTGGCTACGTCCCTTCCGCTTTCAAGAGAGCGAGAGTTGCACCCCTTCTGAAAAAACCTACACTCGATCCCCTCCCATGTCACCACCACAGACCAGTATCCCTTCTTTCTTTCTCTCCAAAAACTCTTGAACGTGCCGTCCTTGGCCACTTTCTCCGGCTATATCTCTCTGAATGACCTTCTTGATCCAAATCAGTCAGGTTTCAAGACTAGTCATTCAACTGGAGACCTTGCCTCTCCCTCTGTATCACGGAGGCGCTCCGCACTGCTAAAGCTAACTCCTCTCTCCTCTGCTCTCATCCTTCTAGATCTATCGGCTGCCTTCGATACTGTGAACCATCAGATCCTCCTCTCCACCCTCTCCGAGTTGGGCATCTCCGCGCGGCCCACGCTTGGATTGCGTCCTACCTGACAGGTCGCTCCTACCAGGTGGCGTGGCGAGAATCTGTCTCCTCACCACGCGTCTCACCACTGGTGTCCCCCAGGGCTCTGTTCTTGGCCCTCTCCTATTCTCGCTATACACCAAGTCACTTGGCTCTGTCATAACCTCACATGGTCTCTCTTATCATTGCTATGCAGACGACACACAATTAATCTTCTCCCTTTCCCCTTCTGATGACCAGGTGGCGAATCGCATCTCTGCATGTCTGGCAGACATATCAGTGTGGATGACGGATCACCACCTCAAGCTGAACCTCGGCAAGACGGAGCTGCTCTTCCTCCCGGGAAGGACTGCCCGCTCCATGATCTCG
>NW_025754114.1:0-9614 GCF_021184085.1 Oncorhynchus gorbuscha | reverse complement strand
ATATAATGGCAGTCGGCTCTATAGCTGGGGTTGAACCCTGGTCTATATAATAACAGTTGGCTCTGGGGTTGAACCCTGGTCTATATAATAACAGTCAGCTCTGGGGTTGAACCCTTGTCTATACAATGGCAGTCAGCTCTGGGGTTGAACCCTGGTCTAATAATGTCTATATAATAACAGTCGGCTCTATAGCTGGGGTTGAACCCTGGTCTAATAATGTCTATATAATAACAGTCGGGTCTATAGCTGGGGTTGAACCCTGGTCTATATAATAACAGTCAGCTCTATAGCTGGGGTTGAACCCTGGTCTATATAATAACAGTTGGCTCTGGGGTTGAACCCTGGTCTATATAATAACAGTCGGCTCTGGGGTTGAACCCTGGTCTATATAATGGCAGTCAGCTCTATAGCTGGGGTTGAACCCTGGTCTATATAATAACAGTCGGCTCTGGGGTTGAACCCTGGTCTATATAATAACAGTCGGCTCTGGGGTTGAACCCTGGTCTATATAATAACAGTCGGCTCTGGGGTTGAACCCTGGTCTATATAATAATAGTCGGCTCTGGGGTTGAACCCTGGTGTATATAATAACAGTCAGCTCTGGGGTTGAACCCTGGTCTATATAATAACAGTCGGCTCTGGGGTTGAACCCTGGTCTATATAATAACAGTCGGCTCTGGGGTTGAACCCTGGTCTATATAATAAAGTCAGCTCTATAGCTGGGGTTGAACCCTGGTCTATATAATAACAGTCGGCTCTGGGGTTGAACCCTGGTCTATATAATAAAGTCAGCTCTATAGCTGGGGTTGAACCCTGGTGTATATAATAACAGTCAGCTCTGGGGTTGAACCCTGGTCTATATAATAAAGTCAACTCTATAGCTGGGGTTGAACCCTGGTCTATATAATGGCAGTCGGCTCTATAGCTGGGGTTGAAACCTGGTCTATATAATAACAGTCAGCTCTGGGGTTGAACCCTGGTCTATATAATAAAGTCAGCTCTAAGCTGGGGTTGAGCCTAGTCTATATAACAGTTGGCTACAGGGTTGAACCCTGGTCTATACCTCTTTAACAGTCAGCTCTGGGGTTGAACCTGGTCTATATAATAAAGTCAGCTCTATAGCTGGGGTTGAACCCTGGTCTATATAATAAAGTCAGCTCTATAGCTGGGGTTGAACCCTGGTCTATATAATAACAGTCAGCTCTGGGGTTAGAACCCTGGTCTATATAATAAAGTCAGCTCAGTCAGAAATTTCATCCCATCCACATGTTCAAACTTCGCATTTTGCAGAGAGACTGTGAGAGCTTGATGACACACACACACACACACACACACACACACACACACACACACACACACACACACACACACACACACACACACACACACACACACACACACACACACACACACACACACAGACACAGACACAGACACAGACACAGACACAGACACACACACAGACACAGACACAGACACACACACAGACACACACAGACACACACACACACACACACACACACACACACACACACACACACACACACACACACACACACACACACATACACACACACACACACACACACACACACACACACAGACACACAGACACACAGACACACACGTTTCTCTCCTGTTGTTACACAGTCACACACACAGACACACAAAACTTCACTCACATCTCGTTCTCTCCTGTTGTTACACAGTCACACAGTTCAAAGACACTGGTACTAGAAACTTCCTTGACATCAATGCAGTGTGTTGTGTGTGTGTGTGTGTGTGTGTGTGATGTGATGATAGTGTCTCAATGCGTGTGTGTGTGTGTGTTCATTGTTCGATATTCAATGTTCAGTATAATATTATATTCATTGTGTATGTGTGTGTGTGCGTGTATGCGTGTGTGTGTGTGTGTGTGTGTGTGTGTGTGTGTGTGTGTGTGTGTGTGTGTGTGTGTAAATATTTTTAGTTGTGAAACAAACAAGAAATGAGACAACAAAAAACAGATCTTGAGCGTTCACAACTATTCAAAGTCAATACTTTGTAGAGCCACCTTTAGCTGATAGTCTCTTGGTTTCTATAAGCTTGGCACATCTAAACCACTGGGATTTTCTTCAAGGCAAAACTGCTCCAGCTCAAGTTGAATTGGGTTTTTGCTGGTGCACAGCAATTTTAAAGGAAAGCTTTGACTATGTACAGACTCAGCGAGCATAGCCTTGCTATTGAAAAGGCCGCCGAAGGCAGACATAGCTCTCAAGAAGACAGGCCATGTGCAACACTGCCCACAAAATGAGGTGGAAACTGAGCTGCACTTCCAAACCAGTGAAGAACAAACACAAAATACAACCCATATTTATGTTTATTTATTTTCCCTTGTGTACTTTAACCATTTGCACATCATTACAACACTGTATATAAACATAATATGACATTTGAAATGTCTTTATTCTTTTGGAAATTCTGTATGTGTACATTTTTTATTGTTTATTTATTGTTTATTTCAACAAAGTGTTTATTATCTACTTCACTTGCTTTGTCAATGTAAACACCTGTTTCCCAAGTCAATAAAGACCCTTGAGAATTGAGAGTCAGAGAGAGAGACACAAAGACAGAGAGAATGAATGGGAAGGAAGGAAGATGGTCCTTGAATGACTCAGCTACTCTGATATATGACTCCATTAAACCCTTTCTGTGTGTTTGTTAACAGCTGCTCCCAGTTGAATGTGTTGAGAGTCAGAGAGAGAGACAAAGACAGAGAGATGGTCCTGTGACTCCAGCTACTCTGATATATGACTCCATTAAACCCTTTCTACTGCTCCCAGTTGATATATGACTCCAGCTAATGTGTCTATTCCACAGTTACAGCTGCTGTAGTGCTGTGTTCCATCGGTACTTTGGTGCATCGTCAGCAGAAGGGAATGTGTGGGTCACACTGCCCCCTACAGGATTTTGTAAGAACTACACAATTTACCTGAATCAGACAGTGGTACTGTAACACACACACAGGCACACACACACACACACACACGCACGCACGCACGCACGCACGCACGCACACACACGCACGCACGCACACACACACAAACACACACACACACACACACACACACACACACACACACACACACACACACACACACACGCCACTACAGTAGGATGACGTAATCCCAAACAATAGTCTCTCCTCCTCTCCTCCGTCTCCCTACAGAGCTCCAGCAGCCTCTCTTTCTCTAATAAGAAAATGGACTCTATCTAAACCTCTAGAGACATTAGAGGCTCTGTCTCTATCTAAACCTCTAGAGACATTAGAGACATTAGAACTCTAGATTACATTAGAGGCTCTGGACTCTATCTAAACCTCTAGATTACATTAGAAGCTCTG
Organism: Oncorhynchus gorbuscha; assembly: GCF_021184085.1. NCBI lineage: Eukaryota > Metazoa > Chordata > Actinopteri > Salmoniformes > Salmonidae > Oncorhynchus > Oncorhynchus gorbuscha. The sequence continues at coordinate 6,232 of NW_025754114.1, read as the reverse complement.
GGCTCTATCTAAACCCTAGATTACATTAGAGGCTCTAGATTACATTAGAGGCTCTGGACTCATCTAAACCTCTAGAGACATTAGAGGCTCTTGAACTCTATCTAAACCTCTAGAGACATTAGAGGCTCTGGACTCTATCTAAACCTCTAGATTACATTAGAGGCTCTCTAGATTACATTAGAGGCTCTGGACTCTATCTAAACCTCTAGATTACATTAGACCTCTGGACTGTATCTAAACCTCTAGATTACATTAGAGGCTCTGGCTCTATCTAAACCTATAGAGACATTAGAGGCTCTGGATTCTATCTAAACCTCTAGAGACATTAGAGGCTCTGGACTCTATCTAAACCTCTAGAGACATTAGAGACTCTAGATTAGAGACTTACATTAGAGTCTCTGAGACTCTAGATTACATTAGAGACTCTAGATTACATTAGAGACTCTAGATTACATTAGAGACTCTAGATTACATTAGAGGCTCTAGATTACATTAGAGGCTCTGGACTCTATCTAAACCTCTAGAGACATTAGAGACTCTAGATTACATTAGAGGCTCTGAGTATAGATTAGAGACTCTAGATTACATTAGAACTCTAGATTACATTAGAGGCTCTAGATTACATTAGAGGCTTAGAGGCTCTAGATTACGATGACTCTGGACTCTAAAACCTCTAGATTACATTAGAGGCTCTGGGCTGTATCTAAACCTCTAGATTACATTAGAGGCTCTAGATTACATTAGAGGCTCTGGACTCCATCTAAACCTCTAGAGACATTAGAGGCTCTGGACTCTATCTAAACCTCTAGAGACATTAGAGGCTCTCTGGACTCTATCTAAACCTCTAGATTACATTAGAGGCTCTAGATTACATTAGAGGCTCTGGACTCTATCTAAACCTCTAGATTACATTAGAGGCTCTGGACTCTATCTAAACCTCTAGATTACATTAGAGACTCTGGACTGTATCTAAAACCTCTAGAGACATTAGAGGCTCTGGTCTCTATCTGTGTTCTATAGATTACATTAGAGTCTCTGGACTCTATCTAAACCTCTAGATTACATTAGAGGCTCTGGACTCTATCTAAACCTCTAGATTACATTGAAGGCTCTGGACTATATCTAAATCTCTAGAGACATTAGAGGCTCTGGCCTCTGTCTAAATCTCTAGAGACATTAGAGGCTCTGGACTCCATCTAAACCTCTAGATTACATTAGAGGCTCTGGACTCTATCTAAACCTCTAGATTACATTAGAGGCTCTTGTCTCTATCTAAACCTCTAGAGACATTAGAGGCTCTGGACTCTATCTAAACCTCTAGATTACATTAGAGGCTCTGGACTCTATCTAAACCTCTAGAGACATTAGAGGCTCTGGACTCTATCTAAACCTCTAGATTACATTGGAGGCTCTGGACTCTATCTAAACCTCTAGATTACATTAGAGACTCTGGACTGTATCTAAACTTCTAGAGACATTAGAGGCTCTGGGCTCTATCTAAACCTCTAGATTACATTAGAGGCTCTGGACTCTATCTAAACCTCTAGATTACATTAGAGGCTCTGGACTCTATCTAAACCTCTAGAGACATTAGAGGCTCTAGATTACATTAGAGGCTCTGGACTCTATCTAAACCTCTAGAGACATTATAGGCTCTGGACTCTATCTAAACCTCTAGATTAACATTAGAGGCTCTGGACTCTATCTAAACCTCTAGATTACATTAGAGGCTCTGGACTCTATCTAAACCTCTAGAGACATTAGAGGCTCTAGATTACATTAGAGGCTCTGGACTCTATCTAAACCTCTAGAGACATTAGAGGCTCTGAACTCTATCTAAACCTCTAGAGACATTAGAGGCTCTGGACTCTATCTAAACCTCTAGATTACATTAGAGGCTCTGGTCTGTATCAAACCTCTAGAGACATTAGAGGCTCTGGACTCTATCTAAACCTCTAGATTACATTAGAGGCTCTGGACTCTATCTAAACCTCTAGATTACATTAGAGGCTCTGGCCTCTATCTAAACCTCTAGAGACATTAGAGGCTCTGGATTCTATCTAAACCTCTAGAGACATTAGAGGCTCTGGACTCTATCTAAACCTCTAGATTACATTAGAGGCTCTGGTCTCTATCTAAACCTCTAGATTACATTAGAGGCTCTAGATTACATTAGAGGCTCTGGACTCTATCTAAACCTCTAGATTACATTAGAGGCTCTGGTCTCTATCTAAACCTCTAGATTACATTAGAGACTCTAGATTACATTAGAGGCTCTGGTCTCTATCTAAACCTCTAGAGACATTAGAGACTCTAGACTCTATCAAAACCTCTAGAGACATTAGAGGCTCTGGACTCTATCTAAACCTCTAGATTACATTAGAGACTCTAGATTACATTAGAGGCTCTGGTCTCTATCTAAACCTCTAGAGACATTAGAGGCTCTGGACTCTATCTAAACCTCTAGAGACATTAGAGACTCTGGACTCTATCTAAACCTCTAGAGACATTAGATGCTCTGGACTCTATCAAAACCTCTAGATTACATTATAGGCTCTGGACTCTATCTAAACCTCTAGATTACATTAGAGACTCTAGACTCTATCTAAACCTCTAGATTACATTAGAGACTCTAGATTACATTAGAGGCTCTGGACTCCTATCTAAACCTCTAGATTACATTAGAGACTCTAGATTACATTAGAGGGTCTGGACTCTATCTAAACCTCTAGAGACATTAGAGACTCTAGATTACATTAGAGGCTCTAGATTACATTAGAGGCTCTAGACTCTATCTAAACCTCTAGAGACATTAGAGGCTCTGGACTCTATCTAAACCTCTAGAGACATTAGAGGCTCTGGACTCTATCTAAACCTCTAGATTACATTAGAGGCTCTGGACTCTATCTAAAACTCTAGAGACATTAGAGGCTCTGGACTCTATCTAAACCTCTAGAGACATTAGAGGCTCTGGACTCTATCTAAACCTCTAGATTACATTAGAGGCTCTGGACTCTATCTAAACCTCTAGATTACATTAGAGACTCTAGATTACATTAGAGGCTCTGGACTCTATCTAAACCTCTAGAGACATTAGAGACTCTAGATTACATTAGAGGCTCTAGATTACATTAGAGGCTCTAGACTCTATCTAAACCTCTAGAGACATTAGAGGCTCTGGACTCTATCTAAACCTCTAGAGACATTAGAGGCTCTGGACTCTATCTAAACCTCTAGATTACATTAGAGGCTCTGGACTCTATCTAAACCTCTAGAGACATTAGAGGCTCTGGACTCTATCTAAACCTCTAGAGACATTAGAGGCTCTGGACTCTATCTAAACCTCTAGATTACATTGGCGGCTCTGGTCTCTATCTAAACCTCTAGAGACATTAGAGGCTCTGGACTCTATCTAAACCTCTAGATTACATTAGAGGCTCTGGACTCTATCTAAACCTCTAGAGACATTAGAGGCTCTGGACTCTATCTAAAACTCTAGATTACATTAGAGGCTCTGGACTCTATCTAAAACTCTAGATTACATTAGAGGCTCTGGACTCTATCTACACCTCTAGAGACATTAGAGTCTCTGGACTCTATCTAAACCTCTAGATTACATTAGAGGCTCTGGACTCTATCTAAACCTCTAGATTACATTAGAGGCTCTGGACTCTATCTAAACCTCTAGAGACATTAGAGGCTCTAGATTACATTAGAGGCTCTGGACTCTATCTAAACCTCTAGAGACATTATAGGCTCTGGACTCTATCTAAACCTCTAGATTAACATTAGAGGCTCTGGACTCTATCTAAACCTCTAGAGACATTAGAGGCTCTGGACTCTATCTAAACCTCTAGAGACATTAGAGGCTCTGGTCTCTATCTAAACCTCTAGAGACATTAGAGGCTCTGGACTCTATCTAAACCTCTAGAGACATTAGAGGCTCGGGTCTCTATCTAAACCTCTAGAGACATTAGAGGCTCTGGTCTCTATCTAAACCTCTAGAGACATTAGAGGCTCTAGATTACATTAGAGGCTCTGGACTCTATCTAAACCTCTAGAGACATTAGAGGCTCTGAACTCTATCTAAACCTCTAGAGACATTAGAGGCTCTGGACTCTATCTAAACCTCTAGATTACATTAGAGGCTCTGGTCTGTATCAAACCTCTAGAGACATTAGAGGCTCTGGACTCTATCTAAACCTCTAGATTACATTAGAGGCTCTGGACTCTATCTAAACCTCTAGATTACATTAGAGGCTCTGGCCTCTATCTAAACCTCTAGAGACATTAGAGGCTCTGGATTCTATCTAAACCTCTAGAGACATTAGAGGCTCTGGACTCTATCTAAACCTCTAGATTACATTAGAGGCTCTGGTCTCTATCTAAACCTCTAGATTACATTAGAGGCTCTAGATTACATTAGAGGCTCTGGACTCTATCTAAACCTCTAGATTACATTAGAGGCTCTGGTCTCTATCTAAACCTCTAGATTACATTAGAGACTCTAGATTACATTAGAGGCTCTGGTCTCTATCTAAACCTCTAGAGACATTAGAGACTCTAGACTCTATCAAAACCTCTAGAGACATTAGAGGCTCTGGACTCTATCTAAACCTCTAGATTACATTAGAGACTCTAGATTACATTAGAGGCTCTGGTCTCTATCTAAACCTCTAGAGACATTAGAGGCTCTGGACTCTATCTAAACCTCTAGAGACATTAGAGACTCTGGACTCTATCTAAACCTCTAGAGACATTAGATGCTCTGGACTCTATCAAAACCTATAGATTACATTATAGGCTCTGGACTCTATCTAAACCTCTAGATTACATTAGAGACTCTAGACTCTATCTAAACCTCTAGATTACATTAGAGACTCTAGATTACATTAGAGGCTCTGGACTCTATCTAAACCTCTAGATTACATTAGAGACTCTAGATTACATTAGAGGGTCTGGACTCTATCTAAACCTCTAGAGACATTAGAGACTCTAGATTACATTAGAGGCTCTAGATTACATTAGAGGCTCTAGACTCTATCTAAACCTCTAGAGACATTAGAGGCTCTGGACTCTATCTAAACCTCTAGAGACATTAGAGGCTCTGGACTCTATCTAAACCTCTAGATTACATTAGAGGCTCTGGACTCTATCTAAAACTCTAGAGACATTAGAGGCTCTGGACTCTATCTAAACCTCTAGAGACATTAGAGGCTCTGGACTCTATCTAAACCTCTAGATTACATTAGAGGCTCTGGACTCTATCTAAACCTCTAGATTACATTAGAGACTCTAGATTACATTAGAGGCTCTGGACTCTATCTAAACCTCTAGAGACATTAGAGACTCTAGATTACATTAGAGGCTCTAGATTACATTAGAGGCTCTAGACTCTATCTAAACCTCTAGAGACATTAGAGGCTCTGGACTCTATCTAAACCTCTAGAGACATTAGAGTCTCTGGACTCTATCTAAATCTCTAGATTACATTAGAGGCTCTGGACTCTATCTAAACCTCTAGAGACATTAGAGGCTCTGGACTCTATCTAAACCTCTAGAGACATTAGAGGCTCTGGACTCTATCTAAACCTCTAGATTACATTGGCGGCTCTGGTCTCTATCTAAACCTCTAGAGACATTAGAGGCTCTGGACTCTATCTAAACCTCTAGATTACATTAGAGGCTCTGGACTCTATCTAAACCTCTAGAGACATTAGAGGCTCTGGACTCTATCTAAAACTCTAGATTACATTAGAGGCTCTGGACTCTATCTACACCTCTAGAGACATTAGAGTCTCTGGACTCTATCTAAACCTCTAGATTACATTAGAGGCTCTGGACTCTATCTAAACCTCTAGATTACATTAGAGGCTCTGGACTCTATCTAAACCTCTAGAGACATTAGAGGCTCTAGATTACATTAGAGGCTCTGGACTCTATCTAAACCTCTAGAGACATTAGAGGCTCTGGACTCTATCTAAACCTCTAGATTAACATTAGAGGCTCTGGACTCTATCTAAACCTCTAGAGACATTAGAGGCTCTGGACTCTATCTAAACCTCTAGAGACATTAGAGGCTCTGGTCTCTATCTAAACCTCTAGAGACATTAGAGGCTCTGGACTCTATCTAAACCTCTAGAGACATTAGAGGCTCGGGTCTCTATCTAAACCTCTAGAGACATTAGAGGCTCTGGTCTCTATCTAAACCTCTAGAGACATTAGAGGCTCT
>NW_025754113.1:0-9624 GCF_021184085.1 Oncorhynchus gorbuscha | reverse complement strand
CTGACTATATCCTGTCTAGTCTGACCTGACTATATCCTGTCTAGTCTGACCTGACTATATCCTGTCTAGTCTGACCTGACTATATCCTGTCTAGTCTGACCTGACTATATCCTGTCTAGTCTGACCTGACTATATCCTGTCTAGTCTGACCTGACTATATCCTGTCTAGTCTGACCTGACTATATCCTGTCTAGTCTGACCTGACTATATCCTGTCTAGTTTGACCTGACTATATCCTGTCTAGTCTGACCTGACTATATCCTGTCTAGTTTGACCTGACTATATCCTGTCTAGGTTGACCTGACTATATCCTGTCTAGTCTGACCTGACTATATCCTGTCTAGGTTGACCTGACTATATCCTGTCTAGTCTGACCTGACTATATCCTGTCTAGGTTGACCTGACTATATCCTGTCTAGTCTGACCTGACTATATCCTGTCTAGTTTGACCTGACTATATCCTGTCTAGTCTGACCTGACTATATCCTGTCTAGTCTGACCTGACTATATCCTGTCTAGTCTGACCTGACTATATCCTGTCTAGTCTGACCTGACTATATCCTGTCTAGTCTGACCTGACTATATCCTGTCTAGTCTGACCTGACTATATCCTGTCTAGTCTGACCTGACTATATCCTGTCTAGTCTGACCTGACTATATCCTGTCTAGTCTGACCTGACTATATCCTGTCTAGTCTGACCTGACTATATCCTGTCTAGGTTGACCTGACTATATCCTGTCTAGTCTGACCTGACTATATCCTGTCTATTATTATTATTATTATTATTATTAGTTTGACCTGACTATATCCTGTCTAGGTTGACCTGACTATATCCTGTCTAGTCTGACCTGACTATATCCTGTCTAGTTTGACCTGACTATATCCTGTCTAGTCTGACCTGACGATATCCTGTCATCTTCTTCTCTTTCTGCAATACCTCATCCTCCTTTCTGTTCCTCCCTGGCCCCTCAAAACTTTCCCTCAACCCTCTCTCTCTCTCAGGGTTTCTGGTTTCAGTGCTCTCACTCTCCTCTACACCCCCATCTCTCTCTCTCTCTCTAATGGACAAATCTGATATGTTACAGGAATGTTCTTCCGACAACAGTAAAATAACATCCCCTGCACCAAGCCCAGAGAGTGTGTGTTTCTGTGTGAGTGTGATAAGATTCATTGGTTTGGATCAATATTTGATGTACTCATCAGTGACGAACTCTGCAGGTTTGTGTCAATGCATCCTCTAAATTATATGTAAAAAACAAAAGATCTTAGAATCAATCTATCATCAGACCATATTACTTCATCATCATGAGACAGGTCCTGCGACCAGATGACCTCATCATCATGAGACAGGTACTGAGACCAGATGACCTCATCATCATGAGACAGGTACTGAGACCAGGTGACATCATCATCATTAGACAGGTCCTGTGACCAGATGATCTCATCATCATGAGACAGGTCCTGTGACCAGGTGACATCATCATCATTAGACAGGTCCTGTGACCAGGTGATCATCATGAGACAGGTCCTGAGACCAGATGACATCATCATCATTAGACAGGTCCTGTGACCAGATGATCTCATCATCATGAGACAGGTCCTGAGACCAGATGACCTCATCATCATGAGACAGGTCCTGTGACCAGGTGATCATAATGAGACAGGTCCTGAGACCAGGTGATCATCATGAGACAGGTCCTGTGACCAGATGACATCATCATCATTAGACAGGTCCTGTGACCAGATGACCTCATCATAATGAGACAGGTCCTGAGACCAGGTGATCATCATGAGACCGGTACTGAGACCAGGTGATCATCATGAGACAGGTCCTGAGACCAGGTGATCATCATGAGACAGGTACTGAGACCAGGTGACCTCATCATCATGAGACAGGTCCTGAGACCAGATGACCTCATCATCATGAGACAGGTCCTGTGACCAGGTGGTCATCATGAGACAGGTCCTGAGACCAGGTGATCATCATGAGACAGGTACTGAGACCAGGTGACCTCATCATCATGAGACAGGTCCTGAGACCAGATGACCTCATCATCATGAGACAGGTCCTGTGACCAGATGACCTCATCATCATGAGACAGGTCCTGTGACCAGGTGATCATCATGAGACAGGTCCTGTGACCAGGTGATCATCATGAGACAGGTCCTGAGACCAGGTGATCATCATGAGACAGGTACTGAGACCAGGTGACCTCATCATCATGAGACAGGTCCTGAGACCAGATGACCTCATCATCATGAGACAGGTCCTGAGACCAGATGACCTCATCATCATGAGACAGGTCCTGAGACCAGATGACCTCATCATCATGAGACAGGTCCTGTGACCAGGTGGTCATCATGAGACAGGTCCTGAGACCAGGTGATCATCATGAGACAGGTACTGAGACCAGGTGACCTCATCATCATGAGACAGGTCCTGAGACCAGATGACCTCATCATCATGAGACAGGTCCTGTGACCAGATGACCTCATCATCATGAGACAGGTCCTGTGACCAGGTGATCATCATGAGACAGGTCCTGTGACCAGGTGATCATCATGAGACAGGTCCTGAGACCAGGTGATCATCATGAGACAGGTACTGAGACCAGGTGACCTCATCATCATGAGACAGGTCCTGAGACCAGATGACCTCATCATCATGAGACAGGTCCTGAGACCAGATGACCTCATCATCATGAGACAGGTCCTGAGACCAGATGACCTCATCATCATGAGACAGGTCCTGTGACCAGTTGATCATAATGAGACAGGTCCTGAGACCAGGTGATCATCATGAGACAGGTACTGAGACCAGGTGATCATCATGAGACAGGTCCTGAGACCAGGTGATCATCATGAGACAGGTACTGAGACCAGGTGACCTCATCATCATGAGACAGGTCCTGAGACCAGATGACCTCATCATCATGAGACAGGTCCTGAGACCAGATGACCTCATCATCATGAGACAGGTCCTGAGACCAGATGACCTCATCATCATGAGACAGGTCCTGTGACCAGGTGATCATCATGAGACAGGTCCTGTGACCAGGTGATCATCATGAGACAGGTCCTGAGACCAGGTGATCATCATGAGACAGGTACTGAGACCAGGTGACCTCATCATCATGAGACAGGTACTGAGACCAGATGACCTCATCATCATGAGACAGGTCCTGAGGAAATAAAAGAGTGAATCCATTCCATCATCAAACTGTTCCAGACAGACCGTCTATAAAATGACTGGTTTCCTCTCATGTCTCTACCCTTCTCTATCGCTCTGTCTTGCTCTCTCTCATTTTCTCTTTCTATTCCCTTTTCTCATTCTCTCTGTGTGTGTGTGTGTGTGTGTGTGTGTGTGTGTGTGTGTGTGTGTGTGTGTGTGTGTGTGTGTGTGTGTGTGTGTGTGTGTGTGTGTGTGTGTGTGTGTGTGTGTGTGTGTGTGTGTGTGTGTGTGTGTGTGGCCCGTTGCCCCCAGGGCTAGAGCTAATTCCCTCTCTGTCTGTTCAGATGGCAAGAAGCCTGAGCGGTGGAAGGTCACCAGCTGAGGAAATTGAACCTCCCCAGCGAGTTGGGTCCCCCCCCGTCTCACTCTGGTACAACACCGTAAAGACAGACAGCATGCAGCTATAGAGAAGCAATGTGTGAAAAGAAGATGGACGCTGTTACCTACTCACCGGGTCCCGGAGGGGAGAGGAGGCGGAAGCGCGAGCACCCACCGTGGAGCAGCATGTCTGTCTGGCAGGGAGCAGCAACGAGGAGAGGAGAGGAGGAAAGGGAGGGAGGGGGCTGCCTCTCCTCTGTAAAACCAAACGGAGGAAAACGGGTTGAAGTCTCCAGCGCCGTGGCGACCTGTGGGGCTAGCAGGAGAAAAACAAGGGGGTAATAATGAATAATGGCGGAGAGACGGGAGGGAGGGCAGACTGATAAGGCGCGCGCTGTGCCTCCGTATGTCCTCGAAGACGAGCCGTGAGTGACGGGAGGGGAGGAGGACGGGAGGGGAGGAGGACGGGAGGGGGGGCACGCGACGGTGACGGTAAACAGGGCTCCTCCCGGGCGCCACGGTGGAGAGGAGAGGGGGATGGAGGAGAGGGGGGAGGTGCTATTGTGTGGGCGAGGAGAGTGTCTTTCAGCTCATTTGGCTCAGCTCGCGCCCTCCCGTGTCTCTGTCTGTCTGTCGCTGCGTGAAGGCTGATTGGTGCAAGGTGAGGAATGGATGAACCCCAGCCGATCATTGGCTAAGAATCACTATAGAGACATCAGAGAGAGTTGGAGGGAGAGAGATAAGGGGAAAGAGACTGAGAGAGGTGTGAGAGAAAGAGAGGTGAGGAAAGAAAGAGAGGTGAGGAGAGAAAGAGAGGAGGAAAGGGACAGAGAGAGAAGAGGAGAGAAAGAGAAGTGAGGAGGAAAGAGATACTGAGAGAGAAGAGGAGAGAAAGAGAGGTGATGAGAGAAAGAGAGGAGGAAAGGGACAGAGAGAGGTGAGGAGAGAAAGAGAGGTGAGGAAAGAAAGAGAGGTGAGGAGAGAAAGAGAGGAGGAAAGGGACAGAGAGAGAAGAGGAGAGAAAGAGAGGGTGAGGAGAGAAAGAGAGGAGGAAAATGCTGAGAGAGAAGAGGAGAGAAAGAGAGGTGATGAGAGAAAGAGAGGAGGAAAGGGACAGAGAGAGGTGAGGAGAGAAAGAGAGGAGGAAAGGGACAGAGAGAGGTGAGGAGAGAAAGAGAGGTGAGGAAAGAAAGAGAGGAGGAAAGATACTGAGAGAGAAGAGGAGAGAAAGAGAGGTGAGGAGAGAAAGAGAGGTGATGAGAGAAAGAGAGGAGGAAAGGGACAGAGAGAGATGAGTAGAGAAAGAGAGGTGATGAGAGAAAGAGAGGTGAGGAGAGAAAGAGAGGTGAGGAGAGAAAGAGAGGAGGAAAGGGACAGAGAGAGATGAGTAGAGAAAGAGAGGTGATGAGAGAAAGAGAGGAGGAAAGGGACAGAGAGATGAGTAGAGAAAGAGAGGTGAGGAGAGAAAGAGAGGAGGAAAGAGACAGAGAGAGATGAGTAGAGAAAGAGAGGTGATGAGAGAAAGAGAGATGAGGAGAGAAAGAGAGAGGGAAAGGGACAGAGAGGTGAGGAGAGAAAGAGGGGTGAGGAGAGAAAGAGAGGTGAGGAGAGAAAGTCAGGAGGAGAGAAAGAGAGTTGGCAATACATATTACGCATACGTCATTTATACGCCATATTTACCATACGTCATATTTACTTGCTCTAATTCCATACACTTAGTAGAGAAAGAGGATGAGAGAAAGAGAGGAGGAAAGGACAGAGAGAGATGAGTAGAGAAAGAGAGGTGATGAGAGAAAGAGAGGAGGAAAGGACAGAGAGGATGAGTAGAGAAAGAGAGGTGAGGAAAGAAAGAGGTGGGAGGAGAGAAAGAGAGGTGAGGAGAGAAAGAGAGGAGGAAAGGACAGAGAGAGAAGAGGACATACACATATTTATTACATGTTTCATATTGTTTACCGGCACATGCGATATTACGTTACTATTATTATTATTGCCACATGCTATTTACATACATATCGATGCATATCACATATTTTTACATATTGCCATGCCATATTGCCATATATTATACACAGAGAGGAGGAAAGGGACAGAGAGGTGAGGAGAGAAAGAGAGGTGAGGAGAGAAAGAGAGGTGAGGAGAGAAAGAGAGGTGAGGAGAGAAAGAGAGGTGAGGAGAGAAAGAGAGGTGATGAGAGAAAGAGAGATGAGGAGAGAAAGAGAGAGGGAAAGGGACAGAGAGGTGAGGAGAGAAAGAGAGGTGAGGAGAGAAAGAGAGGTGAGGAGAGAAAGAGAGGTGATGAGAGAAAGAGAGATGAGGAGAGAAAGAGAGAGGGAAAGGGACAGAGAGGTGAGGAGAGAAAGAGAGGTGAGGAGAGAAAGAGAGGTGAGGAGAGAAAGAGAGTTGAGGAGAGACAGAGAGAGGTGAGGAGAGAAAGAGGGGTGAGGGGAGAAAGAGAGGTGAGGAGAGAAAGAGAGGAGGAAAGAGACAGAGAGAGATGAGTAGAGAAAGAGAGGTGATGAGAGAAAGAGAGTTGAGGAGAGACAGAGAGAGGTGAGGAGAGAAAGAGGGGTGATGAGAGAAAGAGAGATGAGGAGAGACAGAGAGAGGGAAAGGGACAGAGAGGTGAGGAGAGAAAGAGGGGTGAGGAGAGAAAGAGAGGTGAGGAGAGAAAGAGAGTTGAGGAGAGACAGAGAGAGGTGAGGAGAGAAAGAGGGGTGAGGGGAGAAAGAGAGGTGAGGAGAGAAAGAGAGGAGGAAAGAGACAGAGAAAGATGAGGAGAGAAAGAGAGGTGATGAGAGAAAGAGAGATGAGGAGAGAAAGAGAGAGGGAAAGGGACAGAGAGGTGAGGAGAGAAAGAGGGGTGAGGAGAGAAAGAGAGGTGGGGAGAGAAAGAGAGGAGGAAAGGGACAGAGAGAGAAGAGGAGAGAAAGAGAGGTGAGGAGAGAAAGAGAGAGGGAAAGGGACAGAGAGGTGAGGAGAGAAAGAGAGATGAGGAGAGAAAGAGAGATGAGGAGAGAAAGAGAGAGGGAAAGGGACAGAGAGGTGAGGAGAGAAAGAGGGGTGAGGAGAGAAAGAGAGGTGAGGAGAGAAAGAGAGGAGGAAAGGGACAGAGAGAGAAGAGGAGAGAAAGAGAGGTGAGGAGAGAAAGAGAGAGGGAAAGGGACAGAGAGGTGAGGAGAGAAAGAGAGATGAGGAGAGAAAGAGAGAGGGAAAGGGACAGAGAGGTGAGGAGAGAAAGAGGGGTGAGGAGAGAAAGAGAGGTGAGGAGAGAAAGAGAGGAGGAAAGGGACAGAGAGAGAAGAGGAGAGAAAGAGAGGTGAGGAGGGAGGGAGGGAGGGAGGTGCAGCTTGATCCCCACCTTGTTCAATGAATTGGCGAGTGTTCTAGAACAGTCTGCAGCACCCGGCCTCACCCTACTAGAATCTGAAGTCAAATGTCTTTGCTGATGATCTGGAGCTTCTGCACAGATTCAGACCTGGGCCCTGACAGACCTGGGCCCTGACAGACCTGGGCCCTGACAGACCTGAGCCCTGACAAACCTGAGCCCTGACAGACCTGGGCCCTGACAGACCTGGGCCCTGACAGACCTGAGCCCTGACAGACCTGGGCCCTGACAGACCTGGGCCCTGACAGACCTGGGCCCTGACAGACCTGGGCCCTGACAGAGCTGAGCCCTGACAGACCTGGGCCCTGACAGACCTGGGCCCTGACAGTAAAGATCAGTAAGACAAAAACAATGGTGTTCCAAAAAAGGTCCAGTTGCCAGGACAACAAATACAAATTATATCTGCAAACCGTTGCCCTGGAGCACACAAAAACGACACATACCTCGGCCAAAACATCACCGCCACAGGTAACTTCCACAAAGCTGTGAACTGAGAGACAAGGCAAGAAGGGCCTTCTACGCCATCAAAAGGAACATAAACTCAAAATACCAATTTAAATAAAAAACTGGCTAAATATCCTTGAATCAGTCATAGAGCCCATTGCCCTTTATGGTCGTGAGGTTTGAGGTCCGCTCAACAACCAAGAATTCACCAAATTGAGACTCTGCATGCAGAACTCTGCAAAAATATATACTTAGTGTGCAACGCAAAACCCCAGATAATGCATACAGAGCAGAATTAGGAATATTCACACTAGTTATCAAAATCCAGAAAAGAGCTGTTCAATTCTACAACCACCTAAAAGAGATACCCACACAGTCCACCACAAAGCCATCACCTACAGAGAGATGAACCTGGAGAAGAGTCCCCTAAGCAAGCTGGTCCGGGGGCTCTGTTCACAAACACAAACACACCCTACAGAGCCATCACCTACAGAGAGATGAACCTGGAGAAGAGTCCCCTCAGCAAGCTGGTCCGGGGGCTCTGTTCACAAACACACCCCTCAGAGCCATCACCTACAGAGAGATGAACCTGGAGAAGAGTCCCCTCAGCAAACTGGTCCTGGGGCTCTGTTCACAAACACAAACACACCCTACAGAGCCATCACCTACAGAGAGATGAACCTGGAGAAGAGTCCCCTCAGCAAACTGGTCCTGGGGCTCTGTTCACAAACACAAACACACCCTACAGAGCCCCAGGACAGCAGCACAATTATACCCAACCAAATCATGAGAAAACAAAAAGATAATTACTTGACACATTGGAAAGAATTAACAACAAGAAAATTAGCAAACTAGAATGCTATTTGGCCCTACACAGAGAGTACACAGTGGCAGAATACCTGACCACTGTGACTGACCCTAAACAGAGAGTGCACAGTGGCAGAATACCTGACCACTGTGACTGACCCTAAACAGAGAGTGGCAGAATACCTGACCACTGTGACTGGCCCTAAACAGAGAGTGGCAGAATACCTGACCACTGTGACTGGCCCTAAACAGAGAGTGGCAGAATACCTGACCACTGTGACTGACCCTAAACAGAGAGTGGCAGAATACCTGACCACTGTGACTGACCCTAAACAGAGAGTGGCAGAATACCTGACCACTGTGACTGACCCTAAACAGAGAGTGGCAGAATACCTGACCACTGTGACTGACCCTAAACAGAGAGTACACAGTGGCAGAATACCTGACCACTGTGACTGACCCTAAACAGAGAGTAAAGTGAGAGAGTGAGACACTCCGACATGTTCCATTGCCCTCTTGTACTCTGGTCAAGGTCATGAACACATGAACAACACTGCCCCCAGGTGGTAGGATGTGGTCATTGGTTTCTCATGTGGTCATTGGTTTCTCATGTGGTCATTGGTTTCTCATGTGGTCATTGGTTTCTCATGTGGTCATTGGTTTCTCATGTGGTAGAATGTGGTCCTTGGTTTCTCATGTGGTCATTGGTTTCTCATGTGGTCATTGGTTTCTCATGTGGTCATTGGTTTCTCATGTGGTCATTGGTTTCTCATGTGGTCATTGGTTTCTCATGTGGTAGAATGTGGTCCTTGGTTTCTCATGTGGTCATTGGTTTCTCATGTGGTCATTGGTTTCTCATGTGGTCATTGGTTTCTCATGTGGTCATTGGTTTCTCATGTGGTCCTTGGTTTCTCATGTGGTCCTTGGTTTCTCATGTGGTAGAATGTGGTCCTTGGTTTCTCATGTGGTAGAACGTGGTCCTTGGTTTCTCATGTGGTAGAACGTGGTCCTTGGTTTCTCATGTGGTCATTGGTTTCTCATGTGGTAGAATGTGGTCCTTGGTTTCTCATGTGGTCATTGGTTTCTCATGTGGTCCTTGGTTTCTCATGTGGTCCTTGGTTTCTCATGTGGTAGAATGTGGTCCTTGGTTTCTCATGTGGTAGAACGTGGTCCTTGGTTTCTCATGTGGTAGAACGTGGTCCTTGGTTTCTCATGTGGTCATTGGTTTCTCATGTGGTAGAACGTGGTCCTTGGTTTCTCATGTGGTAGAACGTGGTCCTTGGTTTCTCATGTGGTCATTGGTTTCTCATGTGGTAGAACGTGGTCCTTGGTTTCTCATGTGGTAGAACGTGGTCCTTGGTTTCTCATGTGGTCCTTGGTTTCTCATGTGGTAGGATGTGGTACAATGTGGTCCTTGGTTTCTCATGTGGTAGAACG
>NW_025754112.1:0-9624 GCF_021184085.1 Oncorhynchus gorbuscha | reverse complement strand
GTGATATGGTCTTTGACTAGTCTCTCAAAGCACTTCATGATGATGGAAGTGAGTGCTACGGGGCGGTAGTCGTTTAGCTCAGTTACCTTAGCTTTCTTGGGAACAGGAACAATGGTGGCCCTCTTGAAGCATGTGGGAACAACAGACTGGGATAGGGATTGATTGAATATGTCCGTAAACACACCAGCCAGCTGGTCTGCGCATGCTCTGAGGGCGCGGCTCCTCTAAAGAAGAGGAGGTCTGCTGGACGGAGAATGAAGCTCTTGTCAAAGAGGTGGGAGGAGAGGCTGTTACAATACAAAAAGTAGATGCTGAGGCTGTTACAGTGAAAGAAGAAGAGAAAGACGTTTCAGTGAAAGAAGAGGAAGACGCATTCAGGGTGAAAGAGGAGAAGGAAGAGGAGGCTGTTACAATGCAAAAACAAGTAGACAGTGAGGGTGTTACCGTGAAAGAAGAAAAATACGTTACAGTAAAAGAAGAGGAAGAGGCGTTCAGAGTGAAAGAGGAGGAGGATGTTACAGTAAAAGAAGAGGCAGAGAAAGAGGAAGTTGCAGTTTTTGGAGTGAAAGAGGAGGAGGGGGAGTTTACTGTCACATTGAAAAAGGAAGAGGAGGAAACTGGATATCTGGGCCCGGTTTCCCAAACTCATCTTAAGGCATCCAATGGTTCTAACGATGAACGTGCCCTGGTTTACACTCGTAAGTACTGTCTTAACTACAGAGGCACAAGCTCTGTAATTGTTGAACTGATGTGTGGTGTTAAAGGGGAAATATGCAATTGCTACATCAATATTTAAATGTTTTATTATTTATTTCTAGCCATTGATTCTTGAAGAATATAACACATGCCTCATGAGCTTAGTTCAACTGTTGTACCCCATCAGAACACCCAAATAACCTTTTTTACTCCAATGTTTAGAAACAATGTAAACCAACACTGTATAGCCTCAACATGGTTAAAACTATAATGTTGGTATCATGGATGGTCAGTCCTTGTATCCATGTCTATGAATTTGAGACTAGTTACATTTCTCCAGCCCCATCCATCTTATTAGCAAAACAGTGGTGCAATTACAGCTTTGTTATTGTTTGTACTGAATATCGGTTGATTGATTGTTGTGTGGCTTTTTTAAAGGGGCAACTTTTAAACATAAACAAAATGGCAGCCCAGAGACCCGAGCTGTGTTAGAATACTCATACCAACTGTACTATTTGTGACGTGAATTGAGTATATAGTATGCTTATTGGTCATAGTATGATGTAGTTAGTATGCCAAAAGTTCCCGGATGTCGTACTACATTCGCCAAGAATTGGGTGTGGTTGAACTATTTTCAGATTTGAACAAAATGGCGGAAAATACGCATCCAAAGTCTGACGAGAGAATTGAACTGACAAATGAACTGATTTTAAACTAATTATGACAAATATTAAGAAAACATTGAGCAATGTAATGACTTTTCAAATAAGTCACCTTACACATTGTTAGTTACGCTATCCTTAAAACCGCATAGCATATCTTCATAGCCGTATGTACCAGTTTGTCAACTAGCTACCTAATGTTAGTTGACTACTAATACATCAAACTTGCCAGTATATTTACTATATTCTAACTAACTATCCAACATTTATTGACTTGATTATTAACGTCATTCTTAGCCAATGGACATTGTTAATTTGGGTGCGTTCATAAATTCGCTCTGGTTCTCCACTCCGATTTCAGAGCAGTCTTGTCTGAGTGTACCAGAGCGCAGAATAACTGATGAATTTACTGACGCTCAACACCCGTTGAATATGGCCGGTGTCAGTAAACGTCTGCATAAAAGCTCAAATTAAGTTGTTGCCAGCAGCACAGTTAGTCACCAACGTTCTGGATAACATGAAAACCACCTAACCAGCTCTGCTAGGGAAAGTAAAATGGTCAGAGTAAGGTTTTCTCTCATTTGTGTCTAGCAAGCTATCCAACGTTAGCCAGTTAGCTTGGGTGCTTTACTGTCGTTGTGAGGTCAGAATGCTTGGATTAACCCTACTTCTCAGCCATATAGTATTAGTTTACAAACAGTGGCGTTATACGAGCTCATGTTTTGGTTTCTGATGGGGTAATACAGTTGAAACATTTGAGGCATTTATAAGTTATACTTTTCAAGAATCAATGGTTATATTGCAAATGGGTCTTTAACTGCCAGTGAAGATTCCCTGTGGGGTTCAAATTGTGAGAGCTGTTGATAAGTCATGATATAATATTCTGGAAATTACTTTCATGCCATTACATTGAAGGCGAACGTTTGTATTTTCTTAGCAAGGTGTTGCTGAAATAATGTTAGCCGCTAATCGCTAGCTGGCTGACTAAACATATTAAGAGTCAAACGTAGCTAGCTAATACTGCCTGGACCCAGTGCTTTTGTAGGCCTAGATAAGCATGTTTGTGCAGCGGTATCTTATCAGAGAGGAATAAGAGGTATGAATATGTTGGCTAGCTAGCCGGCTACATGAAGTAAGAAAATATGTAAAGTAACATCTAATTAGGGTCACCTGGAAACACTGACCAACACTTTGGTTCCTACCATGTCTTCTTCTCTGAGGTTTATTGTCAGACTACACTCATCAGGTGTATTGCTGACCCCAAAACACCTACTGTACAGGGTTGTAAAATATACCCCCAAAACACCTACTGTACAGGGTTGTAAAATAAACACCTACTGTACAGGGTTGTACAGTATACCCCCAAAACACCAACTGTACGCGGTTGTAAAATATACCACCAAAACACCTACTGTACAGGGTTGTAAAAAATAACCCCAAAACACCTATTGTATGGGGTTGTAAAAAATACCCCCAAAACAATCATACTAATTACAAAAAATAAAAATTAACAGTTTGACGAGTGCAATTTCTCACTTGCGCTATAAACACAACAAAGTCCACCTTCACTATTAGTGCATTGGGATCCTTCTCCTGCATGGCTTCACTGCAGACTGTGGGACATACACTACCTTCTCCTCTCCTCACCCCTTCAGCTATTTTCACTGCCTCCACATAGGACACCTGCTGTATGGGCCTGATCCTAGCTACTGTGACATCCTTCATCCATACAGGGCACGCCGGGAACTTGGGAGTGTGATTCCCACAATTACAACATGCTTCATCTGACATGTATTCCTTTGACAAACACTTGCCACATGTCCAAACATTTTTACAATTGTAACACTGCAGCGGCTTCTGTATATCTTACTTACCAATGTTTTACATAAGATGGGAGAACCACTTCACCAAACCACAGTAAAACCACAGTAAAACCTTCTGTCTATCATTTGTTTTAATCAACGTGTGTATACCTGAAATATTACCCCTAAACCAAACGATTCCACTTTACCCAATTCATCCTTCACCATCTTTGAGACCGCGAACGGGTCACCCAAAAAACATCCTTGCTGATGATTCCCACTTCAACCATAAACTGCTGTTTATGACCAACTTTAACCCTTTTCACTCCACTGTTCTTCACCATCGTCCACTCATTCTCAACAACTGTACAGAGTCAATGTGTGGGGGTACCGGTTAGTTGAGGTAATATGTACATATAGGTAGAGATAAAGTGACTGCATAGATAATAACAACAGAGCGTAGCAGCGGTGTAAAAAGGTGGGGAGGGGCAGTGCAAATAGTCTGGGTAGCCATTTGATTAGATGTTCAGGAGTCTTATGGCTTGGGGAAAGAAGCTGTTTAGAAGCCGCTTGCCGTGCTGTAGCAGGGAGAACAGTCTATGACTAGGGTGGCTGGAGTCTTTGACAATTTTTAGGGCCTTCCTCTGACACAGCCTGGTATAGAGGTCATGGATGGCAGGAAGCTTGGCCCCAGTGATGTACTGGGCCATTCGCACTACCCTCTGTAGTGCCTTGCGGTCAGAGGCCGAGCATTTGCCATACAAGGCAGTGATGCAACCAGTCGGGATGCTATCGATGGTGCAGCTGTAAAACCTTTTGAGTATCTGAGGACCCATGCCATATTACAGACTCGGACAGGGAGAGGTTGAAAATATCTATAGACTCTTGCCTGTCAGCACATGCTCACAGTAAACATCCTGGTAATCCGTCTGGCCCTGCGGCCCTGTGAATGTTGACCTGTTTAAAGGTCTTACTCACATCGGCTGCGTAGAGAGTGATCACACAGTCTTCCGGAACAGCTGGTGCTCTCATGCACATGTCAGTGTTATTTGCCGTAGTTTAGCTCGTCTGCTAGGCTTGTGTCACTGGACATCTATCGGCTGTGCTTCCCTTTGTAGTCTGTAATGGTTTGCAAGCCCTGCCACATCCGACGAGCGTCAGAGCCTTTGTAGTACTATTCGATCTTATTGACACTTTGCCTGTTAGATGGTTCGTCGGAGGTCATAGCGGGATTTCTTATAAGCTTCCGGGTTAGAGTCCCGCTCCTTTAAAGCAGCAGCTCTAGCCTTTAGCTCAGTGCGGATGTTGCCTGTAATCCATGGCTTCTGGTTGGGGTATGTACGTACGGTCACTGTGGGGACAACGTCATCGATGCCCTGATTGATGAAGCCAATGATCTTTGTGGTGTACTCCTGAATGCTATCGGAGGAATCCTGGAACATATTCCAGGCTGTGCTAGCAAAACAGTTCTGTAGCTTAGCATCTGCTTCATCTGACCACTTTCTTATTGATCGAGTCACTGGTGCTTCTTGCTTTAATTTGAGCTTGTAAGCAGGAATCAGGAGGATGGATAGATTTGCCAAATGGGGTGCGGGGTAGAGCTTTGTATGTGTCTCTGTGTGTGGAGTAAAGGTGGTCCAGAGTTGTTTTCCATCTGGTTGCTCATTTAACATGCTGATAGAAATTTGGTAAGACGGATTTAAGTTTCCCTGCATTAAAGTCCCCGGCTACTAGGAATACTGCCTCTGGGGGAGCTTTTCCTGTTTGTTTATGGCGGAATACAGCTCAGCGGTCTTAGTGCCAGCCTCAGTCTGTGGTGGTATGTAAAACAGCTACAAAAAATACAAATAAACTCTCTAGGTAGATAGTGTGGTCTACAGCTTATCATGAGGTACTCTAACTCAGGCCTGCAATACCTCGAGACTTCCTTAGATATCATGCACTAGCTGTTATTTACAAAAATATATAGTCCACCTCCCCTTGTCTTACTAGACGCCGCTGTTCTATCCTGCTGGTACAGCGTATAATATACAGCGTGACATCCGTCACCAAGATGGCATAGCAGTCAGACGTCCGGCGCGGCTCGGACCGGAACATACCGGACCTGTACATACTGCACTACCAACGTTATCTGCCCGAGGGAGTTATCCAGCTGGCTCCTCCGTCGCGATGTTACCTGAAAGCCCATCTGTGGCCCGCTAATCGTTAGCTGTCTTATCGGCTGCTATCTGAATAGATCTATCGGACAATTATTTTTTTTCTTTTCTTGGGCCTCTATAACTATATCTATTTTTTTTGCGAATTGGATTGATCCCCTCTACCACACGGAACCCCACGAATCCTACTGACAGAGACGCACGAGGTTGCTAAAAACAGACCTCCATCCTATGCTAGCTTGTTACCGATGACCCGGCTAGCTGTCTGAATCGCCGTGACCGCAACCAACCTCACTACTCACTGGACCCTTTTGATCACTCGACTAAGCATGCCTCTCCTTAATGTCAATATGCCTTGTCCATTGCTGTTCTGGTTAGTGTTTATTGGCTTATTTCACTGTAGAGCCTCTGTTAGCCTTTGTTTCATGCATGTTAACATTAGAAGCCTCCTCCCTAAGTTTGTTTTATTCACTGCTTTAGCACACTCTGCCAACCCGGATGTTCTAGCTGTGTCTGAATCCTGGCTTAGGAAGACCACCAAAAATTCTGAAATGTTCATCCCTAACTACAACATTTTCAGACAAGATAGAACTGCCTAAGGGGGAGGTGTTGCAATCTACTGCAAAGATAGACTGCAGAGTTCTGTCTGACTATCCAGGTCTGTACCCAAAAAATTTGAACTTCTACTTTTAAAAATCCACCTCTCTAAAAACAAGTCTCTCACCGTTGCCGCCTGCTATAGACCACCACTCTGCCCCCAGCTGTGCTCTGGACACCATATGTGAACTGATTGCCCCCCATCTATCTTCAGAGCTTGTGCTGCTAGGCGACCTAAACTGGAACATGCTTAACACTCCAGCCATCCTACAATCTAAGCTTGATGCCCTCAATCTCACACAAATTATCAATGAACCTACCAGGTACCTCCCTAAAGCCGTAAACACGGGCACCCTCATAGATATCATCCTAACCAACTTGCCCTCTAAATACGCTTCTGCTGTCTTCAACCAAGATCTTAGCGATCACTGCCTCATTGCCTGCATCCGTAATGGGTCAGCGGTCAAACGATCTCCACTCATCACTGTCAAACGCTCCCTGAAACACTTCAGCGAGCAGTTCTTTCTAATCGACCTGGCCGGGGTATTCTGGAAGGATATTGATCTCATCCCGTCAGTAGAGGATGCCTGGTTATTTAAATGCCTTCCTAACCATCTTAAATAAGCATGCCCCATTCAAGAAATTTAGAACCAGGAACAGATATTGTCATGTTTGTCATTTATTATCATGTCTTGTCCCTGTGCTCCCCATTCTGTTCGTTTCCCTCTGCTGGTCTTATTGGGTTCTTTCCCTCTTTCTATCCCTCTCTCTCCCCCTCCCCCTCTCACTCTCTCGCTCTCTCTTCTCTCTATCGTTCCGTTCCTGCTCCCAGCTGTTCCTATTCCCCTAATCATCATTTAGTCTTCCCACACCTGTTCCCGATCCTTTCCCCTGATTAGAGTCCCTATTTATTCCTTTGTGTTCCGTTCTGTCCCGTCGGTTCCTTGTTTAGTATTCACCGTGCTGTGATTGTGTTTCGCCCCTGTCCTGTCGTGTTTTTGTGATTGTGTATCGCCCTGTCCCTTCATCAGATGCTGCGTGTGAGCAGGTGTCTCTGTCAACTACGGCCTGCGCCTACCCGAAGCGACCTGCAGTCTGTGGCCGCTTCTCTTGTTATTCCCCTACAGACTAGAGGATTTCTGTTATTCCCTGTTTGGACTTGAATAAACTCTGTTTCTGTTAAGTCGCTTTTGGGTCCTCTATCACCAGCATGACAGAAGGAACCGACCAAGGAATGGACCCAGCGACTTCAGACGCTCGTTACACTGCCGTCGAGATCCAAGGAGCCATGCTCGGCAGACACGAGCAGGAATTGTCTGCTGCTCGCCATGCCGTGGAGAACCTGGCCGCTCAGGTTTCCGACCTCTCTGGACAGTTCCAGAGTCTACGTCTCGTGCCACCTGTTACTTCCTGGCCTGCCGAGCCCAGAACCTAGGGTTAATAACCCACCTTGCTACTCCGGGCAGCCCACTGAGTGCCGCTCCTTTTCACGCAGTGTGAGATTGTGTTCTCTCTCCAACCCAACACATACTCTAGAGAGAGAGCTCGGTTGCTTACGTCATTTCACTCACCCTTACTGGCCGGGCTCGAGAATGGGGCACAGCTATCTGGGAGGCAAGGGCTGATTGCTCTAACAAGTTCCAGAACTTTAAAGAGGAGATGATTCGGGTTTTTGACCGTTCAGTTTTTGGTAGGGAGGCTTCTAGGCCCTGGCTTCCTTATGCCAAGGTGAACGGTCCATAACGGATTATTCTATTGAGTTTCGCACTCTTGCTGCCTCTAGTGAGTGGAACGAGCCGGCGCTGCTCGGCTCGTTTCTGGAGGGACTCACGCAGTGGTTAAGGATGAGATTCTCTCCCGGGAGGTTCCTTCAGATGTGGACTCTTTGATTGCTCTCGCCATCCGCATAGAACGACGGGTAGATCTTCGTCACCGGGCTCGTGGAAGAGAGCTCGCATCAACGGTGTTTCCCTGCTCCGCATCGCAACCATCTCCCTCCTCTGGCTTTGAGACTGAGCCCATGCAGCTGGGAGGGATTCGCATCTCGAATAAGGAGAGGAACGGAGGATCACCAACCGCCTGTGCCTCTATTATGGAGTTGCTGGACATTTTGTTAATTCATGTCCAGTAAGAGGCCAGAGCCCATCAGTAAGCGGAGGGCTACTGGTGAGCGCTACTACTCAGGTCTCTTCATCTAGATCTTGTACTACTATGTCGGTCCATCTACGCTGGACCGGTTCGGGTGCTACATGCAGTGCCTTGATTGACTCTGGGGCTGAGGGTTGTTTCATGGACTAAAGCATGGGTTCATTATTGAGAAACATAACATTCCTTTCAGACCGTTAGACAAGCCTACGCCCATGTTTGCCTTAGATGGTAGTCATCTTCCCAGTATCAAATTTGAGACACTACCTTTAACTCTCACAGTATCTGGTCAACACAGTGAGACTATTTCTTTTTGATTTTCCGTTCACCGTTTACACCTGTTGTTTTGGGTCATCCCTGGCTAGTATGTCATAATCCTTCTATTAATTGGTCTAGTAATTCTATCCTATCCTGGAACGTTTCTTGTCATGTGAAGTGTTTAATGTCTGCCATCCCTCCGCTCAAGCGTTTGTCCAACGTTGTGAGCGCACCTGGAGGAGGGTGAGGTCTGCACTTTGCCGTTACAGGGCACAGACGGTGAGAGCCGCCAATAAACGCAGGATTAAGAGTCCAAGGTATTGTTGCGGCCAGAGAGTGTGGCTTTCCACTCGCAACCTTCCTCTTACGACAGCTTCTCGTAAGTTGACTCCGCGGTTCATTGGTCCGTTCCGTGTCTCCCAGGTCGTCAATCCTGTCGCTGTGCGACTGCTTCTTCCGCGACATCTTCGTCGCGTCCATCCTGTCTTCCATGTCTCCTGTGTTAAGCCCTTTCTTCGCACCCCGTTCGTCTTCCCTCCCCCTCCCGTCCTTGTCGAGAGCGCACCTATTTACAAGGTACATAAGATCATGGACATGCGTTCTCGGGGACGGGGTCACCAATACTTAGTGGATTGGGAGGGTTACGGTCCTGAGGAGAGGAGTTGGGTTCCGTCTCGGGACGTGCTGGACCGTTCACTCATCGATGATTTCTCCGTTGCCGCCAGGATTCCTCCTCGAGTGCGCCAGGAGGCGCTCGGTGAGTGGGGGGTACTGTCATGTTTGTCATTTATTATCATGTCTTGTCCCTGTGCTCCCCATTCTGTTCGTTTCCTCTGCTGGTCTTATTGGGTTCTTTCCCTCTTTCTATCCTCTCTCCCTCCCCCTCTCACTCTCTCGCTCTCTCTTCTCTCTATCGTTCCGTTCCTGCTCCCAGCTGTTCCTATTCCCCTAATCATCATTTAGTCTTCCCACACCTGTTCCCGATCCTTTCCCCTGATTAGAGTCCCTATTTATTCCTTTGTGTTCCGTTCCTGTCCCGTCGGTTCCTTGTTTAGTATTCACCGTGCTGTGATTGTGTTTCGCCCTGTCCTGTCGTGTTTTTGCCTTCATCAGATGCTGCGTGTGAGCAGGTGTCTCTGTCAACTACGGCCTGCGCCTACCCGAAGCGACCTGCAGTCTGTGGCCGCTTCTCTTGTTATTCCCCTCTACAGACTAGAGGATTTCTGTTATTCCCTGTTTGGACTTGAATAAACTCTGTTTCTGTTAAGTCGCTTTTGGGTCCTCTATCACCAGCATGACAGATATAGT
>NW_025754111.1:0-9626 GCF_021184085.1 Oncorhynchus gorbuscha | reverse complement strand
ACTCCTCTGTGTTATACAGCCGGGACATTGCGTCTCACTCTAACATTCTGGGAACCTGGTCTGAAAGAAAGGGTGAAAACAAAATGGTAAAAACATGGCCCACCTTGCCTGACGAGGATTCAGTCCTCTCTGCCCAGATGTACCCCAGGTTGCGGTAGTCAGTCCAGATGAGAAAGGGTGTTGAGCTCCCTCAAGCCAATGTCTTCACGCCCCTTCACGCCTTCACCACAGCCACCAGCTCGGTCCCCATATCATAGTTCGCACCGCCGGGCTGAGCTTGGTCGAGAAGCGAACACAGGGCGGAGCTTCGGTAGCGTACCTGAGCTCTGAGGAGCACAGCTCCTATCCCAGCCTTCTGACGCGTCCACCTCCACCTGAACGCAAAAAGAGGGATCCAATGCGCCAGCAACGAGCCGAGAGTAAGCAAGCCCTTTAGGGTGACGCCTGTCTGTCTCAGCTTCGACCAATGCACGGCACTGGGCCCCTTACAGCAGTGAGGTAATGGGAGCTGCTACCTGACCAAAACCCCGGATATGTCTCCAGTAGTAATGGCAAACCCTAAAAAATGCTGCACCTCCTCTACCGTGGTGGGAGCCGGCCACTTACGCACGGTTGAAATGCGCTCAATCTCCATCATTCATCACCCCTGGGGTGGAAATGTGGTATCCTAGGAAGGAGACGGAGACGGACTGCTGGAAGAACAGGCATTTCTCAGCCTTGACATACAGGTCATGCTTCAACAGTCGACCTAGCACCCTGCGCACCAAGGACACATGCTCGGCATCGTGCAGCGGAGTATATCAGAAGGTCATCGATATACACCACTACACCCTCTGCGCGTGCAGGTCCCTGAACATTTTGTCTACAAAGGCTTGGAAGACTGACGGAGCATTCATCAACTCGTAACGCATGACGAGGTACTTATAATACCCTGAGGTGGTACTGAACGCCTGTCTTCCACTCGTCTCCCTCCCGGATATGCATCAGGTTGTAAGCGTTCCTGAGATCTAGTGTGGTGAAAAAGCTCGCCCTGTGCATTGCCTCAATTGCTGTGGCTATGAGAGGTAGCGGGTAACTGCACTTCACAGTGATCTGGTTAAGGGCTCGATAGTCAATACATTGGCACAGACCTCCTCCTTTATTCTTCACAAAAAAATAAACTTGAGGAGGTAGGTGAAGTGGAGGACCGAATGTACCCCTGACGCAGAGATTCGGAGACATATGTCTCCATATGTCTCCGCCTGTGACAGGGGATACACATGACTCCTGGGAAGTTTGGCGTCTACCTGAATGTTTATTGCACAATCCCCCGACGATGGGGTGGTAATTGAGTCGCCTTCTTCTTAGAGAAGGCGGGAGCTAAATCGGAATATTCGGGAGACCTGGTCTGGACTTTCCACCGTAGTAGCACCAATGGAAACCCCAAACACTTCCCCGAGCACTCTCGCGACAACCCCATTAGAGCCCTCCTTTGCCATGAAACAGTGGGGTCATGACAGGCTAACCAGGGAAGGCCTAGCACCACAGGAAACGCAGGAGAGTCAATGAGGAAGATACTAATTATCTCCCTGTGCATGCTTCACCATGACCAAAGGAGTGGTGACTGGGTCAATGGGGATCCCTAAACTATGGGTGAATCCTCTGTTGATAAAATTCACAGCCACGCCTGAATCGACGAGCGCCTTATGCTGGGAACGCGGTGAAAACTCAGGAAAGTTGGCTTGCAAAAACAGGTGGGCAACTCAAGGCTCTGGGTGAGAATGGTGCAAGCTCACCTGGGATGACGCCAGAGCGCTCTGCCTGTTGCCTCGACACCCAGAGGAACCAACCCGAGACCGACCGGCAGTGTGTCCTCTGCGACCACAGATGGTGCAAGTGAAGGCCCCCCATCTGGCCTCCCTGAGCGCAGCACCCCCCAGCTCCATAGGTACCGGAGCGGTGGTGCTGGGAGAACCGACAGAGCTGCATCTGAACGTCCGCTGGTGACCAGCAGGTTATCCAGCCGGATGGACAGGTTCACCAGCTGGGCAAAGGTGAAGGTGGTGTCCCTGCAGGCCAACTCCCGACGGACATCCTCGCGCAAACTGCAGCAATAGTGGTTGATCAGGGCCCTGTCATTCCATCCCGCTCCGTCGGCCAGGGTCCGGAAGTCCAGGGCGTACTCCGGGGCACTCCTTGTCCCCTACCTCAGGTGGAAGACACGTTCACCGGCGGGTGAACTCCTCGAAGTGGTCCAGCGCCGCATCTCCTTCTACCCACACGGCATTAGCCTACTCCAGAGCTTTCTCCGAGAGGCATGAGACGAGAGCTGACACCCTCTCACGTCCCGAAGGAGCCGCGTGGACGGTCCCCAGATACAGGTTCAGCTGCAGGAACCCCTGGCAGCGTACCATCCGTTCCATCAAATCCTGGGAAGGGCGAGACGAATCCTATTGGAACCGGGTGCAGGGGATGTGAGTAGTGGAGCCCCCTGCTGTGCTGGTGGGGGTGCTGGAGGGACTCCCTGTCTCTCCCAGCGGTCCATAGTCTGGACGACGCGGTCCATGACAGCGCCGAAATGGTGAAGCGTCGCCAGGTGCTCTCAGACGTGTTCCTCTATCCCCACAACGGGGGCACCCACTCCTGCTGACTCTGTTGATGGTGTGGAATTCTGTAATGAGTGACTGGTTGCCGGGAAGTCAGGTGCAGGAGAGCAGGGATGGGTGATAATAGGGGAACTTTAATATACACCCTGGCCCAAACGCACAGGTGAGGCTGCACACCGCACAACCACGGTAACATGAACCGGATAAACAGGGGTGTTAGTAGGGATAGGGGTGTTAATAGGGGTGTTAGTAGGGATAGGGGTGCTAGTAAGGATAGGGGTGTTAGTAAGGATAGGGGTGTTAGTAGGGATAGGGGATTCATAGGGAGTGGTAGTAAGGATATGGGTGTTAGTAGGGGGTGGTAGTAGGGATAAGGCAGGGTGTTAGCAGGGGATAAAGTTGTTAGTTGGGATAGGGGTGTTAGTAAGGATAGGTGTTAATGGGATAGGGCATAGCAACTAAGTGTGTTAATGAAAAGGGATAGTGTTAGTAAGGATAAAAAGTGTTAGTAAGGATAAGGGGTGTTAGTAAGGATATGGGTGTTAGTAGGATAGGGGGTGTTGGTAGGGATAGGGGGTTAGTAAGGATATGGGTGTTAGTAGGGATATTAGTAGGGATAATTAATAAGGATAGGGGTGTTAGTAGAATAGGGGTGTTAGTAGGGATAGGGGTTCATAAGGATATGGTGTTAGTAAGGATATGGGTGTTAGTAGGATAGGGTGTTATATAGGGGTGTTAGTAGGGATACGGGTGTTAGTTTAAGGATAGGGGTGTTAGTAAGGATAGGGCTGTTAGTAAGGATAGGGGTATTAGTACGGATAAGTGTGTTAATAGGGGTGTTAGTAGGGATAGGGGTGTTA
Source organism: Oncorhynchus gorbuscha (assembly GCF_021184085.1). NCBI lineage: Eukaryota > Metazoa > Chordata > Actinopteri > Salmoniformes > Salmonidae > Oncorhynchus > Oncorhynchus gorbuscha. Next base: position 6,181 of record NW_025754111.1, on the reverse strand, counting down.
GTAAGGATAGGGGTGTTAGTAAGGATAGGGGTGTTAGTAAGGATATGGGTATTGTAAGGATAGGGGTGTTTGGTAGGGATAGAGGAGGTTAGTAGGATATAGGTGTTAGTAAGAGATAGGAATTTAGTAGGGATAGTAGGTACTAATAGAATAAAGGGGTGTTAGTAGGGATAGGGAGGTTCATAAGGATATGAGTATTAGTAGGATATAGGTATTAGTAAGGTTATAGGTGTTAGTATAGGAATAAGGGTATTAGTAGGAGATAGAAGTTATAGAATATAGTTGTTAATAGGGATAAAGGGGTGTTAGTAAGGATATAGGTGTTAGCTAGAATAGGGGTGTTAATAAAGGTGTTAGCTAGAATAAAGTGTTAGTGGGGATAGGGGTATTGAAAAAGTAAGGATAGGGGTGTTAGTAGGGATAGGGGTATTAGTAAGGATAGGGGTGTTAGTAGGGATAGGGGGTTAAAGATAGGGGTGTTAGTAAGGATAAGGGTGTTAATAGGGTGTTAGTAGGGGTGTTAGTGGGGCTGTTAGTAGGGTATTAGTAGGGTATTAGTAGGGGTATTAGTAGGGATAGGGGTGTTAGTAGGGGTGTTGAAGGTAGGGATAGTTAGTAGGGATGTTAGTAGGGGTGTTAGTAGGGGTATTAGTAGGGTATTCGTAAAGTATTAGTAGGGATAAAGTATTATAAAGTATTAGTAAGTTATAGGTGTTAGTAAAGGATATTGTGGGATGTTAGTAAGAGGGTGTTGTTGGAATTAATAGGAATAGGGTGTTAGTAGGGATAGGGGGTGTTCGTAGAGATATGGGTATTAGTAAGGATATGGGTGTTAATAAGTATAGTGGGTGTTAATAGGGGGTGTTAGTAAGGATAAAAAAGTGTTATAGAGGTGTTTAAGGATAAAGGGATAGTAGTAAGATAGGTAATAGTAAGGATAAGGTGTTAGTAGGGATAAGGGTGTTAATGAATATGTGTGTTAATAAGAATATAGGTATTAATAAGTATAGTGGTGTTAATAGGGGTGTTAGTAAGAATAAAGTGTTAATGGGAATAGGGTATTAGCAAAAGTATAGGGGTGTTAATAGGGGTGTTAGCAGCAAGGATAAGGGTTTTAGTAAGGAAAAGTGTTAAGTAAGAGATATAGGTATTAGCTAGGAGATAAAGGGGTGTGGCAGGGATAGGGGTGTTGAAGCAGGATAGAGTGATTAATAAGGAATTAAGTGTGGTTAATAGGATAAAGTGTTAGTAGAGACCAAAAGTGTTAAGTATGGATAGGGGGGATTATTATAGAATATAATTTATTAATGAGATAAAGTGGTAAAATATGGGTGTTAGTAAGGATAGGGTGTTAGTAGGGAATAGGGGGTTATTAAGGATATAGTTGTTAGTAGGGATAGGGGGTGTTAGTAAGGATATAGGTATTTTAGAGATAAGAGTGTTAGTAAGAGACAAGGGTATTATTAAGGAGATAAAGTATTGTAGAATAGAAGTATTAGTAATATGAATAGAGGAATTTATTAAAGATAAGGTTGTTAGTAGGGATAGGGGTGTTATGTAAAATATAAAATTAAATGAGGAATAAAAGTGTTAGTAGGATAGAGGTATTAATGAGATAAAGGGGAGTGTTTAGTAAGGATAGGTAGGTTAATGAGATAATGGTTAGTAAGGATAGGGGTGTTAGTAGGGATAGGGGGTTATTAAGGATATGGTTGTTAGTAGGGATAGGGGTGTTAGTAAGGATATGGGTGTTAGTAAGGATAGTGGTGTTAGTAGGGATAGGGGTTATTAAGGATATGGTTGTTAGTAGGGATAGGGGTGTTAGTAAGGATATGGGTGTTAGTAAGGATAGGGGTGTTAGTAGGGATAGGGGTGTTAGTAAGGATAGGGGTGTTAGTAGGGATAGGTGGGTTATTAAGGATATGGTTGTTAGTAGGGATAGGGGTGTCAGTAAGGATATGGGTGTTAGTAAGGATATGGGGTGTTAGTAGGGATAGGGTGTTAGTAAGGATATGGGGTAAGTAAGGATAGGGGTGTTAGTAAGGATATGGGTGTTAGTAAGGATATGGGTGTTAGTAAGGATAGGGGTGTTAGTAAGGATAGAGGTGTTAGTAAGGATAGGGGTGTTAGTAAGGATATGGGTGTTAATAGGGGTGTTAGTAAGGATAGGAGTATTGCAAGGATAAAAGGGTTAATGAGATAGAGGTGTTTAGTAGAATAAAAGGTATTAACTAAAATTGTTAGTAGAATAGGGGTGTTAGTAGGGATAAGGTTAGTAGGGATAGTGGTGCTAGTAAGGATAGGGGTGTTAGTAGGATAAAGAGCAATGCGCTATAAGGGAGGTTCATAAGGATATGAGTGTTAATGAATATGGGTATTAATGAGTTATGGGTGTTGTGGGATAAAGGTGTTAGTAGGGATAGGGGGTTAATGAGATATAGTTGTTAGTAGGGATAAAGGTGTTATAAGGATATAGATTATTAATAGAGAGATGGGGTGTTAATAGGGGTGTTAGTAAGGATAGGGGTGTTAGTAGGGATAGGGGGTGTTAATGAGATAGGGGTGTTAGTAGGGATAGGGTGTTAGTAAGGATAGGGGTGTTAGTAGGGATAGGGGGGTTAGTAAGGATAAAGGTATTGTAGAATAAAAGTGTTAATAGGGTGTTAGTAGGGGTGTTAGTGGGGCTGTTAGTAGGGTATTAGTAGGAATATTATTAAAGTATTAATGAGATAAAGAGGAGTATTAGTAAAGTATTAAGTAGAATATATAAATTATTAGTAAGAGATATTATAGTAAGTGTTAATGAGGTATTAGCCAAAGGAGTGTTAAGCCAAAGTGTTAGTAGGGACCAAAGTATTATAATTATTAGTAAGAGATATAGAGTATTAATGGGGTATTAGTAAGAGATATTAGTAAGAGATATTAAGTAAAAGTGTTAATAGAATAAAGTGTTAAGCAAGAGATAAAGGAGTATTACGTAGAGACTATAGATAATAATAGAATATAGGTGTTATAAAATATAGTAGGTATTGTAAAGTGTTAATGAGATAAGTGTTATTAGAAATTGTTAATGAGATAAAGGATAGTAGTAAGGATATAGGTATTAATAAGATAGGGAATTGTTAGTAGGAGATAGAAAATTATTAGTAGAGATATGTTAATAGAATATGGGTGTTAATAAGTATAGTGGTGTTAATAGGGGTGTTAGTAAGGATAAGGGTGTTAGTAAGGATAGGGGTGTTAATAAGTATAGGGGTGTTAATAGGGGTGTTAGTAAGGATAGGGGTTTTAGTAAGGATAGGGGTGTTAGTAAGGATATGGGTGTTAGTAGGGATAGAGGGTTAGTAGGGATAGGGGTGTTGGTAGGGATAAGTGGGTTAGTAAGGATAGGTGGGTTAGTAAGGATAGGGGTGTTAGTAAGGATAGGGGTGTTAGTATGGATAGGGGGGTTATTAAGGATATGGTTGTTAGTAGGGATAGGGGTGTTAGTAAGGATAGGGGTGTTAGTAAGGATAGGGGTGTTAGTAAGGATAGGGGTGTTAGTAAGGATATGGGTGTTAGTAAGGATAGGGGTGTTGGTAGGGATAGGGGGGTTAGTAAGGATATGGGTGTTAGTAGGGATAGAGGGTTAGTAGGGATAGTGGTGCTAGTAAGGATAGGGGTGTTAGTAGGGATAGGGAGGTTCATAAGGATATGAGTGTTAGTAAGGATATGGGTGTTAGTAAGGTTATGGGTGTTAGTAAGGATAGGGGTGTTAGTAGGGATAGGGGGGTTATTAAGGATATGGTTGTTAGTAGGGATAGGGGTGTTAGTAAGGATATGGGTGTTAGTAAGGATAGGGGTGTTAATAGGGGTGTTAGTAAGGATAGGGGTGTTAGTAGGGATAGGGGTGTTAGTAAGGATAGGGGTGTTAGTAGGGATAGGGGTGTTAGTAAGGATAGGGGTGTTAGTAGGGATAGGGGGGTTAGTAAGGATAGGGGTGTTAGTAAGGATAAGGGTGTTAATAGGGTGTTAGTAGGGGTGTTAGTGGGGCTGTTAGTAGGGTATTAGTAGGGTATTAGTAGGGGTGTTAGTAGGGATAGGGGTGTTAGTAGGGGTGTTAGTAGGGATATGGGTGTTAGTAGGGATGTTAGTAGGGGTGTTAGTAGGGGTGTTAGTAGGGGTGTTCGTAGGGGTGTTAGTAGGGATAGGGGTGTTATGAGGGGTGTTAGTAGGGATATGGGTGTTAGTAGGGATGTTAGTAGGGATGTTAGTAGGGGTGTTCGTAGGGGTGTTAGTAAGGATAGGGGTGTTAGTAGGGATAGGGGTGTTCGTAAGGATATGGGTATTAGTAAGGATATGGGTGTTAATAAGTATAGTGGTGTTAATAGGGGTGTTAGTAAGGATAAGGGTGTTGATAGGGGTGTTAGTAAGGATAGGGATGGTAGTAAGGATATGGGTATTAGTAAGGATAGGGGTGTTAGTAGGGATAGGGGTGTTAGTAAGGATATGTGTGTTAGTAAGGATATGGGTGTTAATAAGTATAGTGGTGTTAATAGGGGTGTTAGTAAGGATAAGAGTGTTAGTAAGGATAGGGGTGTTAATAAGTATAGGGGTGTTAATAGGGGTGTTAGTAAGGATAGGGGTTTTAGTAAGGAAAGGGGTGTTAGTAAGGATATGGGTGTTAGTAGGGATAGGGGGTTAGTAGGGATAGGGGTGTTGGTAGGGATAGGTGGGTTAGTAAGGATAGGTGGGTTAGTAAGGATAGGGGTGTTAGTAAGGATAGGGGTGTTAGTATGGATAGGGGGATTATTAAGGATATGGTTGTTAGTAGGGATAGGGGTGTTAGTAAGGATATGGGTGTTAGTAAGGATAGGGGTGTTAGTAGGGATAGGGGGGTTATTAAGGATATGGTTGTTAGTAGGGATAGGGGTGTTAGTAAGGATATGGGTGTTTTTAAGGATAGGGGTGTTAGTAGGGATAGGGGTGTTAGTAGGGATAGGGGTGTTAGTAAGGATAGGGGTGTTAGTATGGATAGGGGGGTTATTAAGGATAGGGTTGTTAGTAGGGATAGGGGTGTTAGTAAAGATATGGGTGTTAGTAAGGATAGGGGTGTTAGTAGGGATAGGGGTATTAGTAAGGATAGGGGTGTTGGTAGGGATAGGTGGGTTAGTAAGGATAGGTGGGTTAGTAAGGATAGGGGTGTTAGTAGGGATAGGGGGGTTATTAAGGATATGGTTGTTAGTAGGGATAGGGGTGTTAGTAAGGATATGGGTGTTAGTAAGGATAGTGGTGTTAGTAGGGATAGGGGGGTTATTAAGGATATGGTTGTTAGTAGGGATAGGGGTGTTAGTAAGGATATGGGTGTTAGTAAGGATAGGGGTGTTAGTAGGGATAGGGGTGTTAGTAAGGATAGGGGTGTTAGTAGGGATAGGTGGGTTATTAAGGATATGGTTGTTAGTAGGGATAGGGGTGTCAGTAAGGATATGGGTGTTAGTAAGGATATGGGGTGTTAGTAGGGATAGGGTGTTAGTAAGGATATGGGGTAAGTAAGGATAGGGGTGTTAGTAAGGATATGGGTGTTAGTAAGGATATGGGTGTTAGTAAGGATAGGGGTGTTAGTAAGGATAGAGGTGTTAGTAAGGATAGGGGTGTTAGTAAGGATATGGGTGTTAATAGGGGTGTTAGTAAGGATAGGAGTGTTAGTAAGGATAGGGGGTTAGTAAGGATAGGGGTGTTGGTAAGGATAGGGGTGTTAATAGGGGTGTTAGTAAGGATAGGGGTGTTAGTAGGGATAGAGGGTTAGTAGGGATAGTGGTGCTAGTAAGGATAGGGGTGTTAGTAAGGATAGGGGTGTTAGTAGGGATAGGGAGGTTCATAAGGATATGAGTGTTAGTAAGGATATGGGTGTTAGTAAGGTTATGGGTGTTAGTAAGGATAGGGGTGTTAGTAGGGATAGGGGGGTTATTAAGGATATGGTTGTTAGTAGGGATAGGGGTGTTAGTAAGGATATGGGTGTTAGTAAGGATAGGGGTGTTAATAGGGGTGTTAGTAAGGATAGGGGTGTTAGTAGGGATAGGGGTGTTAGTAAGGATAGGGGTGTTAGTAGGGATAGGGGTGTTAGTAAGGATAGGGGTGTTAGTAGGGATAGGGGTTAGTAAGGATAGGGGTGTTAGTAAGGATAAGGGTGTTAATAGGGTGT